>NC_057870.1:21778065-22080119 GCF_019740435.1 Gambusia affinis
ATTTGTTTAAAATGAGACCCCATATCCACTAATCAGTAACAAGGAAGAGCCACCCTGCTCTTTCTGAAGCTGGTGTTGGACATTCAGTCAGAAGCTCCTTCCCGACACCCTAGAGTAGCTTCTCTGGGATCAACTTGTAATTGAAGCAAAGTCTTGCTGTTTTCCTGAAGATTGGGACCACAGCCACTGTCTGTCTTGTTAAAGGTGTTGTTAAAGTCCTCCGTGTGACAATAAAGAAGTGTTTCACTCTAAACCTTCCCACAGTCTCCATCTAATGGCAAATTCATCCACGTCAGGTAACCTGCCAGGAGACATTTTCAAAACTCTCAGTGATATCTGTATTGACAATTGACTGACTGTTCCTAAGTCCTGCCTTGTTTTTCCACTTTTCCTATTGTGATACAGTTTTAATTTTTTTTGTGAAGCACTTCCTTATATTAGGCTTTTTTTAATTTCTCCTGTCACTAATTATCTAAAATTATGTCCCTTAATATGCAGGTATATCTTCTGTTATTTTATGAATCTTTGATTCTTCATTCCACTATTGTCAAAGTAGCCATTTTTGTTTCAGTGTAAAACCAGAACCAACAACCAACATTTGTAACTTTGCTAGTTAGGTTAGTGTGACCCATGTGAATAATCTAATCTATCCCTGTCACTGTAATCAAGCTTTGCATGTGCATTCCTGTTGAACAAAGTTAAACTTGTGTGAGCTTCTAAATCCTTTTTACTGAGAAATGCCACACTCACTTCTTTTTTTCTTTAGGCTTGTCAGTAATCACAAAAATATATTTTCAAATTGGTGTAACTAATTCATCCGTTTGTCTGCAAATATTTCTGAATGCTAAATAGTGCTTGTTTTTTGTGTAAAATCCTACACTTGAAGATATGTTTGCCATAGGCAGCTTTTTCTTTGTTTCCTTGAGGCCTTATTTAATCTGTTTATTTGCCACTTTCTTTAGATAAAAATAAAGTGGTTTATCTTATAAAAGTACAAAGAATGTTCACCATTGTTAAACATATTAGCATAGCTATACGTTTACTTTATTCCTTGAATTCATGCTTGGTTTGGTCACAAAAACATTGTAGCAAATCATTATTATTAATGATTACATTTAAGGTCAGCCAATTGTAATCGCCCACCTTAGATACCAGCAAATCTGTCTTGAATGCTGTTAGTTGTTCTTAATAGGAAGGAGGGTCCCAAATCATTAAACATAATCCTGCATACAACCTTGAATCAGCTCTCTCTCTATATATGTAGGTATAAATGTTTCAATCTGGAGAGACTCACACAGAGAAGAAAATAGCAGTTAAAAAGATTTAACGGTACGAGATCTTTGGCGCTCGGACCCGGCAGAAGGCCGTGAGCCGAGGATCACCGTGAGCAGGCGGTCTGCTCGGCGAGCTCGGGATAGTCTTACCCCCAGGACCGAAACTGGTGGTGGAGAGGAGCCTGGAGAGAGAGAGCACAGGGGATGCTGGAGGACGTCCCTCATGGTGAAGGTGGAGATGGGGAGGAGGTCGAAGCACGGCTGACCAGCAGGAAGACCCCAGGGTAGCTTGAACTTTTAAGGGTGTCCTTGGACAACAATTGGCTGGAGAGGCGTGGAGCTCCGGTCCGGGTTGGCTGCGGCCGGGCGTGGTGATTAGATGATGTGGAGAAGCTTGTCGAGTCTCCCAGTTTGAATTTTCGCCAAGGCTCCATATCTTAAATTTTAGCAAAAGGTGCGTAGTTGGCAGAGGAGAACAGTGTTTGTCTAAAACACTGATACTGCACAGACCATGTGCCTGCTGTGTTTCTGTGTGTGTTTTTTATATAAAGCATTCTTATGTGACACACACATTTGTCTGACAGAACACAAGAACAGATGCTGTAGGATCCTAAAGTGGATCTTTAGAGATTTTTATGGCTTTGTAGCAGCACTTTGAAAAAGTGGCACTGAATAAACAATAGCTTTCAAACTTCAAAGTAAATATGTTCTTAATAGAGCCATTCTCAGCTTTAACAATATATTGGATATAAAAAGTCTTCCCAGCCCTGCAGAAATACCAGGTTTTTGAGACATAAAGTCTGACATAAAGATACATTTTTGAAAAAACATCTCAAACAATTCATATGAAAAAATATAACAAAAATAAAAATAATAGCAATTTGAACAACATAAAGTAACACTTGGCTAACCCTCCTTTCAATCAGGTAAACTTCTTTGTTAGAGGTGTATGAGTTTCTTACATCTCAACTTTGTTGTATTTGTCCATTCTACCTCACATAAACTCGTAAATTACTGACTGATTCAAGAAATTAAAATATCATTGAAACTTTTTTCAGCAACCTAATTCACTAAGTGGAATTAAGTTATAGTAATTAATTACATTCAGTTAGTTATGCTTTAAACGCTGAGAGATTTTTTTCACCTAAGAAGAAAAAAGTCTAGAAACTGCTTGTAGAAGAGCTGAGTCATCGTTCAGACTGCGGACTGAATTAACGGGTTATCCACTATGTGGTTTCCATGCTTAAGGGTGTGCACACTGCACTTGGGCTTGTCCAGCTTTTTATGTACATATTGTTTTTTTCTCTCACACACTCACTTGTTTTTCAGTTGAATTAATATAAATTTTCTGAGCCAGATTAGATTTTACAGTTTTATTAAGTTGTTAAAATATATTTTATTGACTTTTATAGTCACATATTTTACTAAAGCTTTCAATTTCAGACTATACTGCTTGGTAAAATTAGGGCAGAGTTTAGGAGTTGGATTTAAACCACAAGCATCACACTTAGTAACAGTACACACCCACAACCCACAGATCCAGCCGGATCCCCGCTGTCTGTGAATTGATGTGGGCTGTTTTGTGATGAGTAGGAGCTCACAGATGGCAGCGAATGGGAGAAAAGGAGCTTTTCAGGAGGAGACCAGCTGGTCCTCTTTCTCTCTCTAGCTTTGCTCTCACACCTCCTTCAAGGACCGCTTCATCGTTCCTGTTATTTCAAAGGGAACGCTGATACTGGAATTCACTCAGAGTTCCGGGATCCTTGTGTATCTGTCAGCCAGGCCCATGAAAAGAGGGTCTTGCACATAAACTCAGACACACGCCCCTCTGGTTGAAGCATAAAGCAGCTACATGACAGCTGTAAAGCCCAAAGATCGTGCTGGATCATTACCGCATCATTCATCAGCGTGACATAATGAAGGAATGCTTGAAAAGCTGTTGATGATCTTCCTGCGGTGGACTATAGAAGAGCTGGATAAAACAACATCCGTCTTTCTTTTAAATTCTGTTTCTGCAAAATTAACCTCAGTTCTGTCTGAGCATGAAAACTATTTATGTCTTCTTTTATTGTCAATTTATTCTAACAGGTTATGGATCTAGTTAGTAGAGGTGGTGTAACACTACTTTCAAATGTAGCAAATTCTAATTTTAATAGGAGTAACGGAATATAATGTCTGGTAGATTTCAAGTTGACTATTACTGAATGGTTGAAAAGAGAGAAATTGTCTCTGAAACCGGTTACAGTCCTGAAGAGCTTTACTTTGACACAAAATCTCATCTTAATTTGTACTTTTTAAATCTTAATTCTTTATTAAAAATTATATTCAGTGTTCTAGAAAAATGATAATCTACTATTAAAACATTTTTTTTAATTTAAAAAATAAAAAATCTCTGGAAGCGATGCAGTAATTTAATTCATGTCTCTTTCTTCCTGGCTTCACTTTTTGCCACTTGAGGTAACGAAACCAGAGCAGGGACACAATTTAACAATTATTCTATTTGGGTGATAATGTGCAATAGTCAAACTAAGCAATTAAAATGAGCAATCTGTGTGAGGAATTCCTTTGTCACAAACTTGAAGGCCAAACACTTGCACACAGCCAAAACAGCTAGACTGGCGACCTTGGCTTCCCAGCATCCTGCATGCAGAAATCGGGGTTCATTATCGCATTCCTCTGTATGTGGGATGGCTTGGCTCATCTCTGCACTGACAGGAAGAAGGACGTGGAGTTAAGAGCAGGAACTGAACGTACTTAGCTGTGGACAGAAACACAAAAGTTAAGAGAGGGAGTAAAAGGTGGAGAGAAAATAAAGAGCTTTTCACCGTCCATGTGTCTTTTGCTGTGCTGAGCATATTATGGAACTAGTTAAACACCTGGAAGATGAACTGCTACTTCAGCAGGGTGGAGGAGGGAGGTGAATGTCAGTGTGGTCAAATGAGTAAGTCTTAAGTGGAATCTTGGGGCAGGCGTTGTTTACACGAGGCTCGGTGAAAGGCTTTTTCTGGTTGGTCTTGTTTGACAAGGTCATGATAACTAATGAATATGTTCCCTCTGTTTCAGCTCTCCTCTGTCTGTCTATCTTACTTCAGATCTTGTCTCTTCATCTTGCTGCCTCACACACAATACCTCTCCTCTTACTTCCACCTCCTCTGTCTATTTAAGTGTCTTTTTTTTCATTTCTTTTTAGCACAAAGCTACATCTGTGGGAAAGAAAAGGCTAAAGAGTTTGTAGGTTTGAGGGGGATGCTTTTTAATTGCGTGTTGACAGTGGCCTCCAAATCCGGCCATCAAGCCAGGAAAAATAGTCTTTAGGGTAGACTTGAGAACTTACACTGGCACCTGAAAGGCCATTTCAGTCAAAGGGCTTGAAACAATTATTGAGGTGCTGGGAAACTTCGCCAACTTAAAGCAATTATAGACATTGATCCAAAATCAGACCACCACAGAAGGGTCGTTTTATGTTTTATTTATGTGTTGCTAAACTATATTTTCCAGCTTAAGATGAAACTGTCAGGTCAAAGTCTTCAGTCTATTTTTAACCGGTCTCCTGCGGACAGATTGGAAAGGCTTCTAGAAAACCTGCGTCACCTTTTCAATCTGGAGAGAAGAAAATAGCAGTTAAAAAGATTTGATGGTACGAGATCTTTGGCACTCGGACCCGGACTTCTCAAAAGATAATAAATCAAGGTAAAATGATGGTCAATGGTGGAAAATAAATATTGTTCTGTTTTTATTTACATCAAAACAAAAACAAATTACGTTAGAATTTGTTTATACACTTCTTCTTGATAATTAAAGAAAAACGAACTGTTTTTAAATATATTGTACATATAACTAGTTTTAAATGTACCATACTTGACACAAAAGAGACACAGTCTTCAATAAACTCACATTTTGCTCCTGCTGATGGTGAAATGTGAAATTGATTTTTTTAAATTGTAGATTGAGTCATAACTTGCTGTTAATTGTTGTGTCAACAAAACTTACACACAAATTAGTTTTCCTACTTAATAATCTTTGTTCACTACTGAACCTGAATGACTAATGTTTTATTTAGACCAGGTCACATTACACAGACAGAAAGTAAGATTCAACAGCCACTATAGTACAACTTTATTTGTTAACATCATTGTGACAACTGAAAAACCCTTAGATTATTAATTAAAAACTTGATCAAACAACAGAATAAAGCTTATTGCCTGATATATCATTTTGCATGCACACAAAAACTGGTTATTTTAAAAAATATTGGTCATTCAAACTGCACTTGCACATCTCTCTGGATGTAGAACTGCAGACAGGAGAGCAACAGGTGGGAGTTGAGTTAATTCATGAGCTTTAATACAGATTATTTAAAACTGTCTTGATCAGGATCCAAGCCTACTTGAAATTTTATATTCCTAATTTTAACTTGGAATATAATTGTCTTATAAATAATATTCTTATATACACTTCACCTCCCCACCACAGCCAAAAAAAAGCATACGTAAAGGAGCACCTGATCACTAAAATATAGAAAAAGTTGCATTAATTTATTTCCTTTAAGCCGTAATGAACGTTTGTTTATTTCCTTCTCTTGTAGATTCTTATGCTGTGGTTTCTCTAAGTCAGGGGTGGGCACTCCTGGTCCTCGAGGGCCGGTGTCCTGCAACTGTCAGATGTCTCCCTGATCCAACACACCTGAATCCAACAGCTGAATCACCTCCCAGGTGCAGTCAGGTTCTCCAGAGTCCTGCTAATGACCTCATTATTTGACTCAGGTGTGTTGAAGTAGAGATACATCTAAACGCTGCAGGAGACCGGCAGGACCAGGAGTGCCCACCCCTGCTCTAAGTGGTAATTGTTCTGTAAGAGGTTTTCTTGCATACAGCAATGTTTCTGCTCTGCCTGTTTGTGTCTCTCCAAGTGATATTCACACACATATAGTCACCCAGGCATGTAGAGAGCAGCAGCCAAGAATCCCAGGTGCAGACTTGGATGTGAAAGGATTTGTGTTTTGTCAACAGAACAGCAGCACCTCACATGACAATCCGCTGGACTCACACTGGGAAGGCAGAGAACAAATTATGAGAGGAAGAGTAAAGGAATTTCACAGAATGAGATCAGAGGGATTTGTGAGATAACAGCAACAATGAGCAAACAAAGGAAAAAATAATTGACAGTTTAGTTGGGGAATAATGGAAATGCCTACGTATTGGTTTACTAAACCAAGTGAGGAGGAGAGAAGCTGTCAAACAGCAAAATATATTAAGTGAGGAAAACATAGGGGTGCTTGGTAATAAATGAAACACAAAGTGACTTAGCATTAGTGAGTGTGCTCGAGAAATGAGAGGGAAGAGGGCAGAGTGAGAGAAAGGGTGGAAAAGGCCAGTGGCCTCTGCTCTGTCCCCTCTGTGTGCTGCTAAACTGCCCACCAGTTCCCTGCAGCTCTGTCACTTCTCGTTTGTTAATCCCCTGTTCTTCTCCCCCTCCTACTCTTCCTCTTTCCCTTTCGCTCAAATCGGTCAATTGTTAATGTGACCTCTTTAAACCCCACCGTCCCTCTTTTTCAGTTTTGTCAACAAATTACCCATGTGTACAGGAGGGACGTTTAGGAAGGGGAAGTGCTGGAAATTAAAGTTCAGCAATTTATTGAAAGAAATTCCAAAAGCAACGTTTGAATGTTAGAGTGGAGAACAAGTTGTCTTTTTAGATTTAGTTTTAATTTGCTTTAACTAAATTAAAAAATATTGTAGCACAGCTTTATTTTCAAATTGCTGTTTCTTTCTTTTGGATGAGACAAACAGGACATCTGCACCTGTGATCTTTTTTTAAAAAAAAACACTTTTCTCAGGCTCTTAAATGTGACTGCAAATTTGTGAGACGATGATCAAAACACACCATTCTTGCAGAAGTAAAACCACTGCAGCCTGACATCACAGGGGCCCGGCCCATCGTCAGGTTTCTTTTGACTAGCAAAATTAAAAAAGGATTGTTCAATAGAAATAGACATCAAAACTCCTGAAAACTCAGACATATTTTTATTAACACCATAATGTGGACAACTTCCTGTGCACATGCACACACCAAGATTTTATTAGTCAGACATTTTATTAGTCAAATGTTCGACATTTCCCCCAAAAAAGACAAAAGTACGAATAGACAAGAGCTACTTCTCCAAAGTCATGACTATAGGTTGTGACAAAACTTTAGGATTTGTTGCAACACCTCTTGTACATCCATCAAATAAGGCTAATCATACCATCTGACAACTTTTATATTTTCAGATTTTATTCAGGCATGTCTAAACTTGGGGTCATAATCAGCCTTGGGACAATTTTGCAGTCTCTAACTGCCAGCTGTCTGTCAGCAAACACAGTTGGTGCATAAAGACACTATTTGAAATAGTTTCTGTGTTTGTGCAAATATTTGTACCATAAACATAAACATTAGTCTAGAAAGACAAAATATGACTTTAAGTGACAAACTTGAGACTTGCCTTTGTAATTCTAGTTACTACTCTAGATGTTAGGTAAAGTTTAACATTTTGCACACATAGTGTTGCATTTGTTTTAGTGTATTTGTTAGGTCATTCTCAGCCTATCATTGAGTCTTAGCTTAAACATTTGTACCATTTTACGACATAGCTCAAATAAAACAGATAATTTAACAAACTCTCTTCCTGCTGGCCGTTAAGGTTTCAGGTAAGATTTTCTTGTTATAAAGCAACTCATTTAAAATATATGTTCCTATTTTACACTTACGCTACAGTTCTATTGACCCAATCTTTATATTTTACTGTTTGTTCCAGGATGTACAGTTTGTCTTATAGCTTTTCTGTGATCTGAACATTTTTAAATAAAATACCAGAAACTGCTTCCAAAATAATGCTTAATTTCAAGAGACTGAGCTTGCTTAGGACCATCGATGCTTGCAGCTGTTGTACATCTGGCCTCACTGTTCATTCGGTATGAATAAAAACTTTGAAAGCCGTGGTAGAAAGACACATCTGTGATCCCTCTTTTCCCCTCAAGTGACAAACAGGTGCCTTTTGAAATAAGATAACCAGGGAGAACTGGAGCTTTGTTGTAGTTCTTAACAGCTGTAGGGGTTGGATAAGTCAAATGATCTGAAGTGAGAGAGTGCCATGGTATCAGCTCATTTATTTTATTTCTCATGCAAGGAGAATGTTTCCATCAGGTTTTCCTTGTCCATTTCGTATTTTGTTGTTTTAGTGGATTCGATGTGCTTCACCACTGTGTGCTGGATTATATTTCAATTCAGTCAGCCAGCTCATGAAGCTCAGATGTGAATCCAGAGTTTGCTCCACTGATATTTGTCATCTTGGCTGTGACCTCATCACTCACTTCATTCCAACTCTGGGAGAGCAGATATTAAACTTTCTTCCCTCGGGGGAACTTACAAACCCACCAACAAGTAATGAGAGAGAGGCAGGGCTCAGGAAATGCATTATGAGGAGTTTAATCAGGGCAGCAGAGAGCTACACAATCCATAGCATTAAACTGCCTAGATTAGGGCGTATAGCAACCCAACAAATGAGAAACCTAAACTGCATGATAGATCGAAGAGCACGGAGGGCAGGTCCACATCGCCACTATTGCTATGAAACATTAGCAGGCATGAGTTATGCATAAGTATTTACATACAGTAAATACAACAAAGCATGTAAGGAGAACAGCAATAGCAAATGCAGCTCATCATGCTAAAGATGATCCCCACTGTAAGACTGATGAACTCACTATGTGTTCACACGGTTTTGACATTTTTAAGAAGTACAACAGGACTTGGACTTTTTCTTACATATAAACAATGATTTTATCCACTTGGTCTTGTGACTGATTAAAGAAAGTTATTTCATTATACTTTCCACAGGAGAGTTGATGTTTTCCAACTCAAAATTCAATATGGTTGACATGTATCAACCTCGTACATGTTACATGGTTGATAATATGTTAAAAATCTAGACAGATTGTCTAGATTGCAACTAGACAATCTGATCAAATCTTTCACACAAAGAGAATTATAAAATCTTACTATTTAGCATGTTGCCACTGTGTGGTAAAGTGTAACATGGAAAGAAATAGCATAATTTCAGCTTCTTTTGGGGTTGTTATTTAACCTTGTTAGTAAAAATATTATTTAGCAGACCCTACTGGTTTTTGAAGTGGATGATTGTTAAAATGGGTTTGATGTCATTTGCAAACCAAAGTCTTCAGAGGTAAATGGGGAAAAAGCAGGAGCAGCTATCAACTCTTGCTTCTGGTTCACTGCAGTCCAATTAAATTTGTACTAGAATTTCTCAAATCTTCAGCATTTCTTTATGATAATCAAATATTCATTTCTCGTTTTGTTTTTGGCTGTTTGGTGCTCATGAGCTCTACATCCAGGTTGATTGTTTTATATTTGCCTTGTAAATGAATAATGTCATAATTAGTCAACTACATTCCTGCTCATTTTAAAAGCAAACGATAAATTATAAAAAACAGAAGTATCTGATTAGATCACACAACATAAACTAACAGGAAATCAGAAACTGTCAGAATTTTTAATGTTCAATAAAACTATTAATCCGGCTATACTTTTTTTTTTTAATCTGTTTTCTAAAAAAATCATCTTCTGTTTTATTTTATGTATTTTTGATGTTTGGTGTCCATTTTCTCTGTTATTGCTTGACTTGTGCATTTCCAATGTAGAGAATAAAACAGATCTGTAATTTCTAAGGTTTAAATCTGCCTGTTTTAATGTTTTTAACTTGTTCATAGGCAACATTTTGGACAGTATGCTGCTAAAGGCATCCAGTAAGGAAACAGTGGAGAATGGGAAGAAGGCATTAGGCAGCACGGCTCCTGCTTTGTCTTCTCAGAGATTCCTGTGGTGTCACTGTTACCACCACTGCCCCGATGATTCAACTAACAACACATGCAGGTAACTCAGGAACACAAAACCAACATAAGTCCATGTTTTAACAAAAGATCCATTTGTTTTGTTTGCTTTTCTGTGTCTGAATGTTCCTTTTTTTTGAAGGACGGATGGGTACTGCTTTACAATGGTGGAGGAGGAGGGCGGGGTACCGTTCCTCACTGCAGGTTGCCTGGGGCTGGTCGGATCCGAGTTTCAGTGCAGGGTGAGTTTGAACATCACAATTCAATTCTATATCCATTTTTCCCCACACAATTATTAATCATCTGTGATTGATATTGCTTAAATCATTTTATATAGCAAGATTTCCAATGATTGTGTTAAAAAACAAAAACAAAATTACTCTGTTAGCTATAAATCTGGTTGTTATGTTTATTTTGTTCAATTACAGGTGGATACAGTTAGACTCTAGATATTTGTATACATTTAAAAAGGCAGCCATTTTCTTTCTCACATTAAGGTAGGTCAAACGTTTCTTGCCTGGAAGTATTTGACAAAAGGTTTATGTGTCCAAAGTGGCAGAACTATGAGGGATTTATTTTAATCACATCCAGCACAGCATGAAAGATTAAAAAAAAATATCAAAGATCTCAAAGTTCAACTGAGATAACCATCGTAGTTTGCAGTGTGATATTACCAAGATGCAACAAGAGACAAATTTATTTCAATTTCCTTTTTTTTATTTTTTTTATTTTTTTTTTACCCCCACTGTCAATAATTGTGAAAGGTGCTGTACGTACTAAGTACTAATACCAGGCTCAACTTTTTATGACTTTTGTGTCCTCAGGACACGGTGTTCCCCCATGAGAGGAAATCGTTAGAGTGCTGCACGGATGAAGATTTTTGTAACAGAAACCTGCATCCGACTCTCCCTCCACTCAAACCGCCTCGTAAGTTTTTCTCTACACTGTAATCACTCTTTCTCTCTTTCTCATCCAGTTCATATTGTACTATACAGTCATAGTGTAATGATAAACTAATAATACAATGATATACAAATACAAAGAAATTAATTATTATGAAAAATGTCAGTATTGCAGAACTTTAAATTCATTCACTCTATAGACTCTTTAGAAAAGCAGTGAAATATTCCAGGCTTTTATTTATTGTAATTTTGTCGGTAATGTCTTACAACTCTGAAATGTCTCAGAAAATTAGAATATTGTTAAAGTTAAATGTTGGAAACTCACAGTGTTAAACCACAATATGATAATTAACTCAAATACCTACAAAGGTCTCCTGATTGCTCAGTTTAGGTCAGTAGACGACACAGTCATAAAGAAGACCGTCGTTGGACAAATGTCCAATAGGCAGTCATTAACACCTTTTACAAGGAGCTGCAAAGGGTCACTGCTGAAGAAGCTGTTGTTCACGAAGTGCTGTATCTAAACAAAGAAGGTTCAGTGAAAGGAAAAAGTGTAGTAGAAATAGGTTCTCCAGTGACAGAAATAACTGCAACCTTAAGACAACTGTTGAGCAATATCCTTAAAATGAGTTGGAGGAGCTTTACATGGAATGGACTGAAGCTGGACTCAGTAAAGAGCCATGTTCAGACAAATCTGAACTTAGGCTACCAGTGTCTTAGCTGGGCTAAGTGGAAAAAAAGAGCTGGATTTTTGAACAGTGGTGTTTTTAACAGATGAAAACAGAGTTTGCATTTCATTTGGAAATAAAAGTCCCAGAGTCTGGAGGAAGAGTGGGAAGGTATAGAATCCATGATGCTTGACAGCCTGTGTGAAGTTTCTACAGTCAGAGATGATTTGGGGTTCTACGTCGGCTGCTGGTGTTGGTCTGCTAGCTTAGTGACCATGGTGTTGGTGTGCTGGATTGATCAGCAAACAGGTCAGGCCTGATCTATAGAGTGAGAATCTATAGAGTGTTGTCAAGATGGAGATGAGAGACATCAGAGCCAACAAGGCAGATGACCTGAAGGTAGCCGTCAAAGCAACATGTCTCCTTTACACCTTAACATATCCACAGACTGATTACCTCCATTCCATGCTGCATTGATGCAGTGATTAATTTACAAATATTGAGTATATAAAAATGAGCATAGTTTTGGTAACATTGAAATTTCCAATAAATATAATAATTTTTTTTTTTAAAGTATCCTATTTTGATGCTCTAAAAGTTTTCTGATGTATGTAATTTTGGAGAGTGAGGGAGTTGATGCAAGCCGTCTAGTTTGAACCAAGGTCTGTACACGACTATATTTGAGAAACAGTAAGTAAAGATTTGCAGGGAAATCACTGGCTTCTGCAGATGCTGAAGGCAGTCATCAATCTGAAACCTTATCATCAGGGAACAGGAGGAGAATTCATCGACTTCAGGATGAGGGCTTCCTGCCGCTGTTCCCAGGTCTCGAGGGAAGAAACAGTGTGCCAGAAGAAAATAGAAAAATTATGAGGGGAATTTGATTTGAACACAAATTATTCAAGTGGAGTTTGACTAATAGAGACAAACTGGGAAACACAGAAAAGACAAATAAAATTATGAAATGTTTTAGATGTCAATTTTGAAAATTATTTTATCTTTTCCTGTCTAGTGTATGTCGATTGGAAGATCCACCACATGGCACTATTGATCTCAGTCGCTGTGTGCATCATTATACTGGCTGCCATTATTTTCTTCTGCTACTTCAGGTAATCACATGGAACAGTGATGATACTTCACTGCTTTCTTCCTTAATGTGCAAAAGTGCTGTGCAGTTCATCCTTTTTATTAGAGGAATATTGATGATTGCTTGCTGAATAACATGATTCTACAGGTACAAGCGGCAAGAGTCTCGTCCTCGGTACAGCATCGGTTTGGAACAAGATGAAACATACATTCCTCCTGGAGAGTCTCTGAAGGACCTGATAGAGCAGTCACAGACCTCTGGCTCAGGCTCAGGTCTCCCTCTGTTGGTGAGATGCCCACAAAACACTTTTGAAAATACCCTGCTTGTAATCATTGTCAGTCTTTACCTAAAATCTTTAGATTTTTTTCCCCCCCAAAATGGATTAAATAACACATCGGAAGATTTTGTTTTAAGGCTTTTGAATCCCAAAATTTCAGAAATGGTGGCACACAAAGCAAGGCACACAGATGGTACATTATTTATCTGTGCCCTCTTTTTCTCATCCCCAGGTCCAGAGAACCATAGCCAAGCAGATTCAGATGGTGAAGCAGATTGGAAAGGGGAGGTATGGCGAGGTGTGGATGGGAAGGTGGAGAGGAGAAAAGGTGGCTGTTAAAGTTTTCTTTACCACTGAGGAGGCCAGTTGGTTCAGAGAGACCGAGATTTACCAGACTGTCCTAATGAGACATGAGAACATACTGGGTGAGTCTCGCTGGATGACCTGGCATGTGGCGTTTTTTTTTTTTTGTTTGTTTGTTTTATTTTATTTTGAAACCTTGGGTTTTCATGCACCTGTAAATGATTGTTTAAAATTCTCTTTATTTCAACTTTACAAACTTTACAATTGTCATGAATGTGTTTATTACAAATTTAGAATAATTTTTTTTTTCTTCAAAAATTGCTTCTATTTGTCATAGACGATGAGACAAGAGATAGCAAAACAACGTGAAAAATAAAAGCGTCTGTTTATAACTTTAGATTTTATAGAAAAGTACCCTGTTAAAAATGATTTACACCTTTATTAATTGATGAAAACTGTATCGGTATTACAACACTCTCCCTTCTCCTCATTGATGAAGCTTTCTAGTTTCTATGAGTAATTTGAATATTTATCTGTGGTGATGTCTCTGAGGCTGGAAGGCCTCCTTGCCTTCACCCTAATCTTTAGTTCTCTTCACAGTTCCTCTTACCCAGAAATGTGTTGGTCAAATCAAATGATTATATTGTGCTTTAGTATTCAGAGAGATGTAATAATCTTTTGAGTTTCACTGCAAATTGTATGATGTGAGATTTTAATCACATGTTAAATAGTTTTTGCTTTGACATCCATTTTTGTCCACTTTTAAATTCATATCTTTCTTTAAAAGATACAATGTACACAAACCAACAGGAATGCTTGGGTCAATAATGTATACGTGCCAGAATGAGTCATAAAAGCTAATTTTTATTTGATATGGTGAAGATATAATTTTCTCAGGAGGAACCATAAAATAGCATGATTTGTGAAACTGGAAGACAATGAGTAAAAATAAGCATATTGTATTTCATTAGAATACAAACTAATAAGCAGTGAACCAAATGTAAAACCCAGAGGTACACCTACATTAAACTATTTGAACTACATGAACTGTTTCAGAGACTTTAATCATTCATACAAACACAAAGTTTTCTGTTACTCTGACATAATTTAATGCATTAGGTGAAACTCGAAAGCCATATGACATTAAAAGGTTTATCTCCATCCTACTCTTGATTGTAACAGTACAGCATAAAGCTCTGCTCTGCATTCCCAGAACAGTGATAAAATGTTTTTTTTACTTTCCCTTTAGATTATTAAACACTTCAGTATTCGTATATAACATATTTCAGGTCCCATGGCACAGCATAAAATAATCAGTATTTTTGTTTACTTTAAACAGGTAAATTTTATTTTTATTTTATTCTTAATTCTCAAAGAAATCCTATTGAGCTTACAGTCTTAAATCTTGAAGAATAAGAAGAAAGTCCCTTACTGTGAAAGTGGTCTGTGCCGTTATGATAGAGCCTAATTGATGCTGTTCATTTATATGAGCACACTGTCAGGAGAATTACCTATTTGAATTGCCCATCATAATTATTGGTGCTATTAGCGAATATGAAAGGTGTGTGATGTGTGAACAGCTGGATTCTTTCAAATTCAACCAGCAATATGGAAATTATAACTCCCTGCCTCTCTTTATTCCTCATTCCCTCCTTCACAGGTTTCATAGCTGCAGATATCAAAGGAACCGGCTCCTGGACCCAGCTCTATCTCATCACTGACTACCATGAAAACGGATCCTTGTATGACTACCTGAAATCAACCACCCTGGACAATAAAGCCATGCTGCGTTTGGCCTATTCATCTGTTTCGGGACTTTGTCACCTTCATACAGAGATCTTTGGCACTCAGGGCAAACCCGCCATTGCTCACAGGGACCTTAAGAGTAAGAACATACTGGTGAAAAGAAATGGGACCTGCTGCATTGCTGATCTTGGACTGGCAGTAAAGTTTATTAGGTGTGTATTAGAAACATAAACATTTTAGCATCTTTCCATTTAAATGTGTATTTTTATGAATTAGTTCTTGTTGAAATTAATGACTCTAGTGACACCAATGAAGTGGACATCCCCCCCAACACTCGAGTTGGTACGAAGCGCTACATGCCTCCAGAGGTTCTGGATGAGACTTTGAACAGGAGTCATTTTCAGTCATACATCATGGCCGACATGTACAGCTTTGGGCTCATCCTCTGGGAGATCACTCGGCGTTGTGTCTCAGGAGGTAAATATAGTGCATCTCAAACAATTTCCGACCCCTTGACCTTTTCCCCTTTCACTCACTTCAGTGTAGTTCAGTAGGATTTTATCTGAGCCCATTCATAATTGTAAAGAGGAAGGAAAATTGTCTTCAGCCCAATCAATCGGCACATAGAAACACCTTTGAAAACAGTTAAAACTGTAAGTTGTTTGAAGTATGTCTCATCAAACTGAAACATTTCCTCATTGTAAAGTTAATCAAAATGGATGGAAGGTACCTGCAAGCAGCATTTTTAAAGTCTTGCCATAGATTCTGAGTTGGATTTAGGCTTGGGCTTGGACTGGATTCTGTGGCTCTTGCTGTTTGTTCAGCATTGTTGAACAAACAGCCCCGGTCTCAAGTTTTGTACATCCTCAATCAGGTTTTTCTTCAGGTCTACATTTAGCTTCATCCATTTTCTCACCAACCAATTTTCCTGTCCCTGCTTAAGTAACGGATTCTCACGACATGATGGCAACCATGTTTCACTTTGATGATGGTGTCTCAGTGGAGATAAATAGTTTTAATGAAACAAGAAAGAGTTGAACTAATTCAATGTATTACTCAAGTAAAAATTAAAAGTACAATGCGACACCTAAAAAACCTATTCAAGTAAAACAAGTAAAAAATAGTTAATTACTACCATCCTCTCAGTTCATCTGAGTACTTTCTTGTACTTCAGCACAATTCCTCTGTCTACTGCATGGCATTGGGTAAACTGTGCATAAAATTTAATTTTGAAATCACCCCTAAAGTTAACTATCATCTCTGACTTACGTTATACAGGAATCCTAGAGGAGTACCAGTTACCGTATCATGAGTTAGTTCCCACAGACCCTTCATATGAAGACATGCGGGAGGTGGTCTGCATCAAGAAACTACGGCCATCCTTTCCAAATCGATGGAGCAGCGATGAGGTAATATATGGTAAAACATGCAATATTATACATGCACAACCAAACAAATGACCTCCCGAACACAAATCTGTATCTTTGCAGTGTTTGAGACAGATGGGGAAGCTGATGACAGAATGCTGGGCCAACAACCCGGCCTGCCGCCTGACAGCCCTGCGGGTCAAAAAGACACTTGCCAAAATGTCAGAATCACAGGATATCAAGCTGTGAGAAGCCACTGCCAGCTGTGCAAAGAATGGACACTGACAACCACACTGGCTTTGGTCCATCCCATTGCAAAGCCTTCATCTCTTGGAGAAAAGGAGATTAGAAGATCACAAAATCATATATACGCCCAGAACTCTGCAACTCAAGGCTCTTTGAAAACAGCTATGTCGTATGTGGCCAAGTTGGTTTATCAAATTAGATTCAGACTAGTGTGAATCATCTAAATGTCCTGGATAGATTTAACTTGAGGCTGTAGCTGCAGAGAAACTACAACTGTCTACTGACCAGTAAGTGGAACATAATATCTGTGCTTTCTGTGAAAGCTATCCTACCTGTTAGATGAAGGTCTGATCGATAGAAATGAAGAGGTGTGGATCAACGCAATACATCGCTGCAGGAGAACACATCCTTTCTAAACACATGCCACCTCACTACTGGCTTTATATAATTATTAATATTATTGTTATTGAATAAACACATTTTTGTCACTCATTAATGGACTGCTTTTGGCTGCAAGACCTGACACCATGTGACACATGTATTATGAGGCGTTACTGTAAAATTTTGTTCATGGTGATAACATTTCTAGACACTGAAAATTCAATATTTGTATGTGAGCTGCAATAGGCTAATTGAAGTTGTAAAAATGCGTTTTTTCATGTAAAACTCAAATAGAAGACTTGTCTGTGGGAAAATAAAGTTTCTATGTTGACATTAACTGTGGTTCTGAGGGCCTTTTTGTATTTTGTGTTTAACCATATTTGTAAAAGAGTTATTCCCAACATGGAATTAAAATTGAACATAAGTCCAAGTCAGATTTTTGTTTTTGTATTTATCTATGGTGGATACGCTTACACAAATTATTGACTCTTATAGTAATCAATAATTCATGGAAACCCTTCTTATTTAGTAGTTATGTTACACTCTGGAACAATAAAGATTCTGGAGAATTGGGGACTTATATTTCACTCTATGCTGCAGTTTCTTCAGTGCAGCACAGAGTGAAGATTTATTTACTGCCCTTGCTATTCCTCTCACTATGTGGTGACAAGATAAACTCATCCCACCAGTTTTTTTTTTCTTCTATAGGTCATAAACATCTCAAACATTGATCTCATATATAGGCAACTTTAGGTCAGTTGCTCATTTCTTGTGGCTGTTTTCTTCTTTATGCAGATCCACAAACATTTTACTTTATTTCCTCCGTCCATCATCTGTGTCCTCTTGTCCTTGCAGTGCCACTTGATGGCCAGTTATCAAGCATCGCACTGGATGCTTGATAACTGCTGGACTAACAAACAAACATACACACACTTATACCGTAAGGCAGGGACGTCAATAAGCTAATATGTAAAATCAACTTTTTGAGCTTTACATCATGTTATAATGTTCCCCCACCAAATCCTTCAGACTAGCCAGTAGCAATTAGCAAACACCTGGTGGAATTGCACATCTGCCGAGCTCATTATACGAGCTACTTCTCAGTGCAACACTGATTAAAATTTGATAAAAGATTAATGGAGGAGCGCTGCTGTGATGACTTTATGAAGGTGGAGTTTCAGGGAGAACAGGAGTTTTTAAAGAGACACTGGCCCAGTTTTAAGGGCCAGTGTTACAAAGTTAGTTTTTTTAAGTTAGTCATATTTGATATACATGTACACATGCATAGCATTTTTAAAAGCATAGTTCCTTGTGGGCGACTGTGGCTCTATGGTAGAGTAGTCGTCTTGCAATCGGAAGGTTGTATGTTCGATTCCAGCTTCCTCCTGCCACATGTCGATGTGCCTCTGGGCAAGGCACTTAACCCCAAATTGTATTGGTGTACAGTATTGGTGTATGAATGGGTGTGTGTTTGTGAGTGCGACTGGCTGAATGTGACTCTAGTGTAAAGCGCTTTGAGTGGTCAAAATGACTGGAAAAGCGCTATATAAGTTCAGTCCAATTGATCATGCTATTAAATGGCACTGTATGCCCAGAAAATGCTTAATACCACTAAGTTTTTGAACTGTGGGAGGAAACTGGACTACACGGAAAAAGTCCCAGCATGCTGAGGGAGAACATGGAAACTCCATGCAGAAGAAGCTCAGGGTGAGATTCAAACACAGGAACAGCTCTTATTCAGATCAGTAAGTTTCATATTTTCATATTTATATTGCTGAAAAAGAAGCCTGTGTCGTTTTGTTTTTTTGAGTAAATTTACTTTTCTTTCTCTATTTGTTTTCCTTTTAGGAATTATGCCATACTTAATATTTACCTGCTGTGACTATTTAAGAAGTTTAATGAAATTTCAACATCCCCTCAATAAAGTGATTCACTTATCCACATGCTTGATTCACAGTTTGCGGCGGCCACATATTAATGAGTCTCTCAGACGTGCGCCTTCGTTTGTTGGAAAAAAAAGAAAGAAAACCCCAGCATGCCTCATTATAACCCATCAGTGCTGCTGAGTACACAGCATGTAGAACAGTGACACCATAAGGACTTTTTAGTTTTTCGATTCCTTCCTTCTGGCTCATATTATCTCACTACAGTTTGTGATTTAAAAAATGTCTCATAATATTGCAGCACAAGCTCCAACAGCTAACTTTTTCCAGCGGCTCTTTCCACAAAAACACACAATTTAGGACAAAGTTTCAGCATTGCTTATAAATATAATTTATTAATTGTCTTAAAAATTCTTTCTTACACTTTGTACAGAAAATAATTAGAGGAGATAGAAAGGCAAGCAGTCAGCAATATTAAGCAAGACTCTTGAAGCGTGCCAGAGTTAGCTAAAATGGACCAATACTATCCCACACTAATCAAATCAAATCAAATCAAACCACTCATAATAAAATAAAATGCAAAATTACAAGGACAATTCTAGTTATAGACTTCTATCATGATAACCAATATTTGCATAGTAGACACTGCTTTTACAAGAAAGGAAAAACTCAAAAGAACCTTTAAAACATACAAACTAGTATCTAATTGTACTGCTTTTTTAAATTCTGAAATATGCCAAATATAGTCAACAGTACACAACTGTACAGATTGTAGATACAAAATATTTTTACATATTTTTATATCTTTACACTACTTTCTTTGTTTTCACAACATGAAGGACAATTCAAAGGAGATCTGGATGTACCCTCTTTTGAAAGAAAAAAAAACATTTTTGTACAACACAAACACAAAAAATGCTCATTCTGCTGGTAAGCTGTAAACGCAGAAACAAACATGTTTCTTCAAAAAAAAAAAAACAATTTTCTCCAACATGTTTACTCAGTTAAAAAATAGATCTAGTATGACTTAGCTTTAATATGTTACCCTACATCTTTGACCTTTAACTGTCACGAGGACTGCAGTGTCCTTTTGGACCCAACATGTAAGATTTTTGGGAGTGACAGTATGAAAGATGTTTCCATGTTTTATATTTGATCTCAAACAAACAGATCCAAAGAGCTGATGGTCTAGGCTTGTCTTCTCATTAGAGTGTCTCAGCCCTTCCCTTTGATTTCCTCATACCTGAAATTAGAGGTTCCATAACCAGCTATTTGTACAATACCTTATAAAAGTTGACACATGTCTTGAGCTTTTTCACATTTTGTCATATAACAACCACACAGTTTATTTTATTTCATTGGATTATTATTTGTATTTTTTGTGATTTGCAAATGCCAAATAATGCATAATTGTGAAGTAGAAGCAAAATGAAACATAGTTCACAAAATGTCTCATAAATAAAAATCTAATCTGTGTAGATTGTCCAGGTTACTCTTTAGTCCAGTGATTCCCATCAGAAGTCATATGATTAGTAAACAAGTTTTTACATATGTGGAGTTTATTTTCACTATAAATCCTTCAGTTCTGTGAAGGCCTCGGATATTTGTTAGAGAAAATTAGCAAACATCATGAAAACCAAGCAACACAATAGATGAAGTTGTTTAAAGGTGTAGGTGGGATCATTTGCTGACATGGCAATTTTGTTTCTCAGCAAATATTCTGGTCTTTAGATGTGCAAAGCTGGTGTAAACATACTCCATACTACTGGCTGCTGTAACTGCAGTGAAACTTTTGACTTGTTGTTGGGGGGCAGGAGGCAAAATTTAATTACTATGGGTTGGTATGTCACAAAAATCTCTATAAAATATTCTGAAGGTGGCAGATGTTACGTGACAAAGAGTGAATAGTTCAAGGGGTACAAATCCTTTACAAGGCACTGTAAATGTTCTAATTCTGACACTTAAAACATAACTATTCAGAGACCTTTTCATCATGAACAACTGGGTTTACATCTGTGCAGGAGGTCTAGATCTGAAGTTTATAACTTATTGAACAACAAAAAATCTAAATAATAAAATCAGTGTTTGGAGGACGACCACAAGATTTTGACATATGATTTTTTTTTACCCTTTAAATCATGTTTTTTTTTTTTTTTTTCTTTTGACAAGATCCTTTACAGAAGCTCCTCTGCAAACTTGGTGTTCAGTTACATATGGCATGTCTCCATACACCTTTGTGAATATTTCATATGCATTTCCCTTGAGCTGAATGTTCATGTAGTCTAATTAAATGATAAACATCATACACGTCTCCAGGGGCATCTGACAATTATTCATAAAACACAGAGCTGGAGTTTTTCATTTACATAAAACTGTTGACATGAGACAAACTGAACTTTTGAAACAGTCATACTTTATTTAACAAAGGCCCCTTCAGTTCTGTGGATTTTAACTTTTTCAAACAAAATGCTTTGCTCTGGATTTCTAGATGACAACAAATAACAGGGAAAAACTGTGAAATATGTTCATTAATGTAGTTAAAACAATACATAATAAAATTAAAACAAAAATGTTTATGCAACTATCAATAACTAAAATAATATTATGCAAACAATTTTATACCCATGTATTTACACTGTGAAGATGAGAAAGAGGAGAAAAGGTTCATTTTAAATGCTGTAATTCTTCCAAGGCCACTAGATGGTGCCAGTGACCAACAAAGTCACAGTTGGATAATTTATCTGACATCCTGTGAAAATGAGGAGAAAAAACACTGCCATATAATACTGAATTTGGTTCACAACTGGATTTAAAAAATAATCTTCGGTGACTTGTTTCCCAGAGTTAAACCCTCTCCAGAAACAAGCCTGAACTGCCAGCCAGGAACCGTCCAGGATGTATAAAAAAATAAACAGGTCGGCATCTCTGCTGCACAAAACATGAGTTTTACAGGAAATGTTTTTCTTGATTGAAATATGAAAGGAAAAAAAAAAAAAATTAAGAAAAACATACAAAACACAAGAGGAGATGTGGTGCTCTTTCTTTTGTGAAATTTCCACAGCAACAGTTTGGAAAACAATCTTTGGATTGGCTTATCTGACAAATTATCTTGCCTTTCCTGCTCTCCTGACCCAAATGATTTAAAATTATTGAGTCTATTAGAAATCATCCTATGGGGTACGAAAAAAAAAAACAGTTTTCTCCGACTTGTTTCCGGTCAGGATTCCTGATTAACAAGCACTGTGTCAGAAAATCTGTAGACAGATTGTATCACGTAGACATCGTGATACAAGGAGCGTTCCCTAAGAGACAATATAAAGACGACAAACTGTACCAACAAACACGTACAGTCAAGGCTTATAGGAAAAGAGTCTTCTTCATCGCTGCTCTCATTATCTGCTTTCCATCCAGATGGTCACCTGCCCGCTGCTTCCATCACTTTATGTTGATGTCCTCCCTCTGTTCTGTAATCAGTTTAGCTGCTCTCTGAGTTTGCTTTCATCTTTGTGAAGAGTCTACCTGCGTCTTTGTTTATCCTCAATCTAGCATTCCCTACTCCTCTGTAATTGGTTTACCTTTGCTTCCTTTATGATTCTGTTTCCTTCCTATATAAGATTTCAAGGTCAGTATCTCCATTTCTGCTTCCCTTTCTTTTTTCCTGTCCCTGTTCATCATACAAGCAAGAAAGTAACTGCTTGGAGAAAATGTGATTTTTTTTCTTTCTCTCTTTTAGACGTGTACATATTCCCTTCACTCCTGATACACAGATTTATCTTTCTTGTATTCATGACTCCCAAAAACTCACACACTGGTACACATCAGCACCTGCTTGAGCACCTATTTCTTTCACTGCGACCGCTTAATTGCCACAGTATTTAAACAGTGCTGCTCAATCACCGGGGGCGACAACTTTTCTTTGAATTTGCATCCAATCAGGTTATCCGCAGTACCAACCACAGACAATCCATATGTAATTCTCTGGAGTTTGACTGTCATAATAAAAATGTTCCTTTGTTAGTGTTCTGATGTCATGGAGGCAAGGCTGCTGTCGTGACGGCCCATTTCTTCCAGCACAGCGGCCAGTTCATTTAGATCTCCATCGGGAAAATGTTGGGCTTCCCAGAGATCCAGGATGACACCTGTAGGACTGGACTTGGTGGCAAAGTAGTTCAGGTATCTAAAAAAATAAAGGAGGAAGTCAAGAAAGGGTTAAAAAGTTCATAATGCGGCTTGAAAAGTATGAATATAGTCAATCTATCATTGAAACCTGAGGAATATACTGTATTTTGGTCCTTTGACACAAACAATTATGAACAAATTAGACAAAAAAAAAATCCCCCAATTTTTTTTTCCTCATAAATGCAGTAACAATTCAATAGGGAGTTGCAACATGTGTCACGAATCAGGACGTCAGTGACTGCAGAGGAAGAGCCTGACACTAAGCCATCTCACACAAAGGTCTTGTTGCAGCTTTGAAGTATAAAAACCATCATATTTCTGTCTCACGGGGATAAAAGGAGACTTTCTGTTCTGTAAATCTTCTGATTGTACTGTTGACACACTCTGGTGCCGTTTTAATAAAAGCAAAGGATGTACCATAATTTCTTATGTTACATTTTTATGGTTTCTAATTTATTATTTGTGCCTAACAGCATATTTTCATTCAACAATTAAAACAATCTTTCTTACATTGTTTCTTCCTTATTTGGACTTCATCTGTTTCCAATAAGGAACAGCTGTTAAGTGACCTCGGGGGCTCAGTTCAACTCATAAAAAGGCCATTAGGCTTTCTTTCAGATCTGTCTCAATACAAACGGATATTTCGGCCGAGTACGAAAGAACTTTCCAGACATAAATGTGGTCACTCTGCGTGATTAGGCAAGGAGAAAGCTGTAACAGCAAGCCTTACTTTGGTGAACGCTTTCACAGATCAGTGGCAAAACAACTTTCTGAGACTCTTATGAAAACTTGCTTTTTACAGGAAATGGGAAAGTAAACAACACATTTTCTACCACTTCACCTGCTGACCAGAAAGCATGGTGCCCACATTCACCAGCTGCGTCATGAGCAGGAAGGCCGTGGGGACAATGATTTGCACTTGTGCCTAATTATCCTCTCAATATCTGGCTCTGGCTTTGTAGCAGCTAGCAAATGAGTCTGAATCATCAAGCCAAGCATCTGTGTATAGCTGACTGGGTAATGATAAAACTCTGAGATTGCTACATGAAGTCAACAGGAGGAAACAAAGTCAAATTACCTATTTAGTTCTGCGGAGACTCACTTTTTTCTTTTACATCAACAATAAAGTGTTGTCCTTTGGACTTCATAGAGGGATACTAGAAGAAGGCTTTGTGTGCAGGATGAAATATTTTCTAAAAATCACAGGTTGCTAGTCACATCACAGAGTCAGCACAAAGACAATTAGATAAAAAAAAACAAGTAAATATTTTACACTTACATACAGCTCCTTTTCACACTTTGTGGCAACTCTTGTAAAAATGTGTAACCAGCTTAAATTTAAACATACTGTATATTATACTGCAGAGGCATAGTCTCACACTGAATAATTTAGAATACGTCTGAGTACATTCAGGGTACAGAGTTGGAAAATCTCACATTCACGGATAATTACTTTTTAAAAAACCTGGTGTCACACTTATAGACACTGGTCACATTACTTATTTAACATGGATCATAATGTTGCTAAAACGTTAATGGTCACCTGCTTACAAATCAATCTTCCACTAATCAAAATAGGGAAGAAACACAGAAAACATGCTATTCAATTGAGGCAGCTTTGTTTTGACTTTCATAAAGGCAGAAATGAAAATAGTTTTTCCCCTAAACTTTAGTCAGAAGATAAATATGTTTACTTTTTAATGCACTTTTAAAATACAATGAAGCCAGCAGAATGTGTTTCATATATAATAAAAACAGAAAAGAAAAAAAAAAAACAAGCAAAAAAACAAAAAACGAGTGCGTTGAGTGAAGCAAAGAGTGAGGAGGAAAAGATACCAAGGAAATTGATTTTATGAAGACGAGCAGATGCTGGAAGATGCAAGAAAAAAAAATTGAGTAATAAAAGAGAAAATATAAATGGACAAGAAAAAAAGTCAAAATAATACATAAAATGTAAATATTCTAAAGTTTCCATTTAATTCAAACAGCTAATGTAAAATGTTATTAATAACAACAGAAAAAACATAAGTATTAGTAATAAAATTATTTCAAATTTATAGTTTTATTGCAACTTAAAGGTGCAATAAAACTAGATCTAAAAATATATATTTAACGTATAAATAAGTTAAAATATAAAAGCTATTGTAAAAGCCAGATAAAAGATAAAACTTTAGATTAAAAAAAGAATAGTTTTTGATACTCTAAGGTTTGAGGCCGTCCCTCAGATGAGAGCCATAAAAAGAAAAAAATGCATCGTTACTTTTTTCTTCTTTAAGATTTACAAATAAACTTTCTCCAGGTCCCTAAAGGATCTGAATGATCATGTGATAAAATGAGATTTGATACAACAAGCATTGATGACTTCCAACCTTAAACTCAATTCTAAAATGTATACAAGCAGAGAGCATAAAATTAAAGTAACATGAACTCTTTTGCTTTTGTTTGCCAGCTTTTATGGAGATGATTTCTGGAGTAAACATAGAGGGGCTAAATATTTTATGAAGACCAGGAACAAGAGCACTGAAGTTTTATCTTCTGCAAGGTATAAAAGCCTATATTAGATTCTTTGTATTTATCAGAGAGAAACGATCAAGGCAATAAAATGTGCTTCTTGAAGAAAAACATTTTAACAAGAATGAAATGTAACACCAAGATCTTTAATTTGATCAATAGTGTTCATTCCCATAGTACATTACTCTATTTGAAAGTTAATGAAAATTCTTAAAAGTTCAGCTTTGTCCTGACAGACTCATATCTAAAGTAACAGCAACAAATTCAGAGTTTGAAACAATTTGAATTTGAAAAAAAAAAAAAAAAAAGTCAGACAAATACCAACAACTAGTGACTTAATCTTGCCACCGCACATAATGAGGGATATGAAAATTAGGTCAAAAAATGTCCCTCACTATAAGAGAAAGCCAGCAAAAATGAGATTATGCATTAATTAAGGCTCTTTAACAACTTACGTAAAGACTTTGTCCACATTTTTGCAAGGATTCGATGACTGTTGAGGATGCTGTGCTGTTCCACATATGGAGAACATGCAAACCCGCCTCAGAAAGACTCCAGAACTTCAGGGTCTCAATCATGAACAAAATTTGCAGCCATTGAAAATAAAATAAGAGAAAATAAAATCTACTACTTCAACAGTTCTTTTCAGACGACTTGCACTCTGTGATTTCATCAGCTAAGTCGAAGCTAAGTTCAAGTCTCTCTAGAAAGTTTTCTGACTAAATAAGTAAAATCAAGTGAAACACCTAAGGGAGCCAAGCAAAACCCAGAAAAAGAAAACAAATAAAAGTAAATGTGAGTGCTACCTGTCCAGGTTGAGTTTGTGAGCCAACATCCTCCAGTCGTTGCCTCTGGTCTGTGGTGCATCCAAACTGCCACACAACTTGTGTCTGATGGATAAAGGAATACGGAAGGCATTAGGCCCCATTAAGGTTGTGATATTACTGGCAGGGTCCATCAGGGATGTGTCTATGCACTGGACTTCCTGGAAAGATGACAAAAGGGGGTCATGAGACCAAGTAATTGATTTAAACAATAACTGATGTAAACATTTATATTATGCACATAGTTTCAAATTCAGAACATGTTTCTAAAGGGCTCTACAATACTTAAACATCTTTGTTATTTATATATACCTGTCAATAGTGATCCACAGTGCAGTTCAGCTAACTGTATTTCAAATTCAAGTACATCCATATCCTTTTAGGCAAAGATTCTGCTCATCTCTCATAAGCTTTTCTTTTGTGAGACCAAAATTACACAGGAGAGTCTTTATCAATACACGAGGAGAAAAAACACAGAAACCTGCAGCCACTTCCTCTCTCTCCCTCCTTCTTGTCAGTCTCCATCTGTTTCTAAGCCTTCACATTATTCTGCCACTCCTGAGCTGAATGGAGGATACAGACTAATAAACGTGGCTTGGCAGAGGGACACGACAACTGTCATTGTTGATGCAAGCGATTACTATTTGCTGTGTCTATTTACCCTCAATTTACCACCAGAATTCCTCTATGGATAGAGATGGAAGAATTAATGCAAAGGGACATTGCTGACTATCTGCCGAAGTGATACATGCTTTACATCTGCTTTGCTTTCCATTGTTCAACACCACAGAATAATTGAGGGTTTCCAGAATTGTACTTATTCGATGACAGGTACAAAACTTACTATTGTATTTTTCCATGTTTTCATGCTTATCTTTACACCAGTCAAACATCCAGTGAGACTAATGCATATATTTGGTCGGTGGCCTATTTCAAATTGATGAAGAGGACTGCAGTTTTCACTGGTATAGAAGTTGCAAAAACTGTCAAGATCTAGGAAGCAACATTCAAAACCCTCTACAAATTTAAATTTGAGCTTAGTGTACATTTCCATTTAGAAACAAACATGGTGGTGGTAGTATTATGCTGAGGGTGTGTTTCACTACAGAAAATAGGTATTGTCTACTCCACTACAAAATCAACAGTCGGTTGAAACGTGGGTTTTAGGTGTTTCAAAGCAACACAGATCTCTGTTTATAGAGAATCTATAAAGCCAGTTAACATTAAGCTTCTGGAACAAACATTATTGGGCTGAGCTTAAGAGCCAGGTTTGTGCCAGCACTCCAGAGCTTTTAAATGAGGGCTGTATTATTCATGGACGGAAGAGTGATCAAATATCTAGGATGATTAGTGTAAGAGGTCTGGTGAAATTAACACAATATGTGGTTTATCTACAACATGCTAAAATAGAGTTAAAATATTCACTGCTGCAGCAGTAGCAAACTCTGAAATCAGTTTTTTTTTTTCCATTTAAAAGTGCTGTAGCAAGATAAATTGAGAACTGGACTTCAGGAATAAACATTCAAGGCACTCTGACTTGCAGCTTTAGCAGTTTTAGAAATAGCAGGGCACTTAATGTCAAAAGCTACCATGAAACATGCCAAAGACTGTCAATAGAAAACTGCCTTTGACAAATATTTTTTTTTTTGCTCTGCAAATTCACAGAACTGTTTCTGCAAGTAAAACACTATCCTCACAAGGGAGCATACAACTACTTCCTCCCTTAATGTAGTTACAGCACTTCCACTACCAGTAATGTTTTACTAAAGCATTACTGATATGCTTTTTATAAAACAAAAGCATTGATTTGCAACATACAGTTCAGTCTCAACCACTACTGCCCCAAATAATCCAAAACAAATACCGTGGATCATAAAACCGTCCACTCCAAGCCAAGATTTTGGAACCACCAACAAATGAACAGAGCCAGTAAAGAGATATTAGTGACCATCCCTGTGGTATTAATGCTGTTGGAGTAAAAAAGTAGGGTTGATTGATTGAGTGTCAAGGCCTCACTCAATCACACAAACCCTTTAGTTCTTTTTGTGCAATCATGTCATAAACAATAAATGTTATATAAATTACATTTCAATACTGTGATTTGCCCTCTGATGGTTGTGATAAGTATGGCTTTTGAGAATGGCTGCCACATTGTCAGCTTGTGGAGGATACTATATATGCTCCACCAGCATGTATATATTGGATATATATATTTATATATATTTACATGTGGCCTTGAGCCTAATGTTTGCCTGCATTCAATTACTGCTGAAGATTTGAAAATGCGTACAAGAACATAAACAGGCATATCAGAGCTCTGGCTTTTATTATACATTCAGTTCCTTAAGAAAACTTGTTGGCTGTTATGCTCATTTTGCCAATTAACCAGTAAAGAAACAAGCAGGAAAAAGGACAATTTTCTTACTTCTTTCATTGTGGAAAGAGAAAAACATCAATTTAACTGTATATTTATGATTTGAAAATGCCAAGATTGATAATAATAAAAGGCTGCAGCAATAAAAACCTGTTCACTGACAGACACACATACTGTCTGTGACTTTGTGGTTATACTCCAATACAAAATCAAAGATTTATTCCTGTCACATGACGGGACCTGTAGTGGTTGTATGAATTATTAAGCAGAGTCACAGAACCACAACAGGTACCTTGACTCGCAGTCAGGGAGAGAAGAAGAAAAAAAACAACTTTATGACTTTAGGATCTTTATTGTATGACAAAGAACATGCAGGTAAGTTACCACCAGTGATACTTTGAACAAGCGGCATCAGCATAAGACGACTGAGTTTGCTTTTTTTCATGCACCTTGGGTTCTAATCTGTGGAAATATTTAGATTTGCAAAAGAAAAACTAGAAACATACCTCTTCTAATGTGCTGCTGATCTGAAAGATTTGGCCTTCTCCTTCTACCTGCCGAACACAGAGCTTGCAGCTGATCTCTGTGGTGGCTGAACTCAGTCTCTCCAGCGTGAAGGTGGAGTGAAGAGTTCTCTGACATCCACTCCACACCTGGTAAAATGGTATCTCCTGCAAAGCATGCAGGGGTAGCAGAGCATTTTGTAGTATTACATAAATCAGTGTTGCATATAAAAACAAAGATATACAGTACTACTGAGTATGATTATTTCTATATATATATTTTTCTCCCCTCCAGGGGGTCTTTTGTGGGCTCTAGTGTCCCTTATATTAAAGTAGGTTGACAGGAAAGGGGGAAGACATGCGGCAAATGTCACCAGGTCCGGGAATCGAACCCACGACTGCCACGTCGAGGACTCAAGGCCTCCAAATGTGGGTTGCGCTATCCCCTACACCACCACAGCACGCCCGATAATTTCTATATTGACCCCTGCATTTTCCTCACCTGATATTTTGCAATAAGTTTACTCTTCCAGTGTGTGTGTGGCACATCATGGATCGACAGCCTCAGATTGTGTGTGCTGTCTTTGAAGTTCAGAGTCTTTGGCTCATCCAGTAGCTTCCCTCCCATTTGAGTCTCCATCTGAAGAACCTCCTACATATGAAGATCCAGTAATTAAAAAGCACAATTCTTCCCTCGAGAAAAAAAATTAATAAATAAAACAAAACTACATAAAAATTTATCTGGAGGTTTGACATTTTTGTGATCCATAAACCACTGCACAGGGCTCTTATTTCACAATGACAAACTCCTTCATTTCTCGTTGTGCTCCTTGGATTTAATCAAAGCTGTGCAGCAATAAACCAAAAACCATTCTTTAATCTTAATTATCAATGCTTTAATTGTCAGTAGACTTCTGTGGTAAAATACTAGAGAGGAAGCAGAAATAGACACAGTAAATGAAGAACAGTTCAGTGTTTTTTCATGCTAGGATACAAACATTGTTTTCATACTGACATATTTATAATAAATCATCCTTAATTTATGGACATTTACTCAGGAGTATATTCCAATGTTGGGAAAATTCTGATTTGAACAAATATTGCTGGTTACATAATTCCTGGTACACCACTGTCAATAAATTGTTCTGAAACTTGGATTCCTGCTTGTGCTTAATTCAGCTCAACTCAGAGGTTTTGCATTGCATGTACAATCGGTCTGGAGACTGAGATGGGCAAACCCTAAACCACAGCAGAAAGTTGATTTTATAACTATTGAATCATTTTTGTAATTTATTAGCTATATGTTTGGAAGTAGCTGATAGACTGAGAAACAAACCATCTTTAGATTACTCGCAGAGCCCTTCAGAATCTTTTGAAAAGTCCAGATATTCCTAAGATTTTGTGATGTCTTTTATGAACTTTTCTATTTTCTTTGCTGCTGTTTTACTTTTAACCTGCTTTAGAGCATGACTTTAGACATTACTGAAAGAACATAAGAAAAAAGGATACCCTTAGAGTCTTAATTGCTTGGAAGATTCTTCTTTGTTTGGTATAAGACAACGTAAACCGAACAACATAATGTTCAAGCTGAACAGAAAAGGAGTTCTTCAGTCACAGCCTCTTATTTTTTGATAGTCTCAAAGTTGTTTTTATTGCTGGTTATTCTACAGCCACAACATCCCAGTGTTAAATGTCAATGACAATAAAGATCAAAGTGAAAGCCTTCTTGGTGACCCCTCAAAATGAGGTTCCTTGCTGTGGTTTTCTTTCTTTTTTCACTTCCTTTACTGTGCAAGGCAATAAAATAAATATTGGTGCCAGCTAAAGTCTGGTGGCCAGTGACTCAAAGAAATTAGCTTCTGTCATGTTTAAGCACATGGGGGAAAAGGAAGATGAAGTTTGGCTTATATACCAATAGATTACCACAACAAATTTGTCTGAAACTTTACATAGAAAGAGTCACTGCTGTTTCTTCAAAATGTCCCCTCATGACTGGCTTCTTTCAATTCAAGCTGTCTACTGAACACTGAATCAAAAGGTGAAGTATTAAAATGGGCTAAGTGTCTGCTGCAGCCTGAGGTCTGCATGCAGATTGAAGACAGTCTCAGTGCTGCACTGATTTGCACTTCCACTTTGTGGCACAAAATATGTTTTATCTGTTATTTATCATTTGAAGTAATGTTTAAAGTATATTATAAAATGTTTAAATGAACAAAACTAGTGGGAAGTCTCCCCTACCCACAAGTCTTCTCTAAATTTTTAAATTGCACACATTTCTTGCACTGAAAAGTAAAGGAAGTCATACATAATTGATATTTCAAACTCTTTTGCTATCACTGTTTGAAAGAATTGTGGAACTATGGCAACAAATCAGCATAAAATATAAGGCTGTGCCTTAGTTGTTTTATTTCTTCAGTGAGAATTTGATTTAATGTGATTAAAAAGTCTGTATTGAGAAGAAAAGAATCAACCAAACTTCCATAAGAAATGTAAACCATCTATACAACTCCTACAAGAGTACATTTCAGACACCTTAAGGTGTATAAACATAAATGCAGAAAAGGTAACAGTTAAAGGCTGTTGAATTGCAGGAAAAATAATCAAATGATGGCCCCAAAACACTAAGATATAAGTTTGCAAGAACAGCTTTGATGCCTCCTTTCTTTTCTCTGATCAACCTCAGACAAACTTCACTTAGTCGGCTCTCAAACTTCAGCTAACCCACGCAAACTTTTCATCATTAAAAGTCCAACTTTGAACTTTGTTTTCAAGTTACAACTGTTTGCTTGAACTGGTAAAACGGAGTGTGTTGATGTTTACGCGATTATGTGCATGGCTGTGTTCCACAGTGACACTTGACTTATCATTGCACGAATAAATTACCAATGTTAATCTCCCTTATCAGATGGCCCCTCCGGTGCTTTGAATTTGTTTAAATTTCTAATGCATCTCTCTTTTGACATTGCTTGACCTGTTTTGTTTACTGCTTCTCAGCACATCTCCACAAGACGAGGGGTGAAGATGCTTCTGTTCATGACTTTATACAATCCATTTTGTTTTAGCTCTAATACAGCTCATTTCAAATGCAAATCATGAGAGGAATATTAATATGACTGGTGAAAAAGAAGAACTCTTTACTGCTTTGCAGCATTCAAAACACTTGGCAAATGTTTGTGCTTCAATAATACCTTTAATATCAAGTATTTTTTAAATAAACTGAACTTTGAGTACATAGAGTTTTAACACATTACCTTAAGTGCATCCTGAGTGTCGTCCAAACAATAAATCCTGATGTGATAGTCCAAAGTTGTGCATGATACGGGCCCAAAAACTGCCAGTTTGAGCCTCTTAGCAGCTGCTTTGCCTATTGACTGGCCCACCAGGCAGTACGTCCCCAGTGTCTCTGTCAAAATGTGACATGCCTCCAAATCCATCTGCACATAACAGGGGGTGGTAAAGTTTTCCTCTCCCACCACAACCACATCCTGTGGAGACCACACACACAAAAAAATCACATCATTATTCTTTAAAATTGTCATGCTGACAAATCCCCAATGGCATTTAGCTCAAAGCACTGATTAGACATCTAACAAATGTATATATTTTGATCTAAACCATTTTGCAGTAGCCCTGACTGCCCTACTTACTGTTGAACATCTACCTAAGTCTCAAATCTTTTGCAGTCCCTAAAAGGTTTTCTTCTTATATTTTTGTGCAAATAGTCCCCATTTAACATTTTTCAACTTTGAGCAGCTTCCTTGTTTGTCCTGAAGACAAACATTCCTACCATATAATGCTACACCCATTAATCTTCACCGTGGGCTCTATTTGCATTGTTAGATTTTTGCCCGTAGAGCATGTTGCGTTGAAACCAAAAAGTTTTGGATTTCATTCTGATCTTCTACCACGCATTTATTATCTCCCCAATGGCTTGTGACATTCTGCCAGTTGGTCTTGCCATGCATCAGAAAAGCAGCCTTTCAGATCACAGCCTCTGTTTAAGTGGACAGAAATGTTTGACAAAACCTACCATTAGTTGTGTTACAAGTTTAGTTGTGCTAAATTATTGAACAACAAATTGTGGAGTCCACTGTGAGATGTTCAAAGAGATTGATAACAAAACTCCAAAGCCTTGCAGAACAGCTGTACAGTTGATAGTAGATAACAGCTATTGCTGATGGCTCATGGTGCATTCACACCAAAAGCGTTTCGCATGGTAGGTGCGTTTCGTTTACTTTCAAAGTCTATGTGGAGGCGCGTCGCGGTGCACCCGTACATCTAGCGTCAAGCGCTTCTGACGCGTCTGACAAATAGGCCAGCAACAGAAAACAACGGCAAGAGCGATTTTGACGCGTCTGACACATCCTTGACCTCCACATAGACTTTGAATGTAAACCAGATGAGCCTGATGCATGAGTTGCTAGGTGTAGAGCAAAATGTCTAGCGTCTGCATTCAAAGAGCACATGTTGAACTTGAAGCGTTGAACATGTTTTTGGCGAGCGTAATGAGTTTGGTGTGAACACACTGTCAGAGTTTTGTTTTAATGTTACCAGAGTAAGGGGGACGAAAAACTAATGCACACCACAAGTTTAGTGTGGTGTGCATTGACTGTGCTTGGGATATAGGTTCTTCACAGGCATCACATTATTTAGTAATAGTAACGTGATATTTATTAGGGGGAAACAAATTATATTGACATCATTAGCTTTATGACCATAGCATTACAAAAGGGGAAAAAGTTTAAGGAATCAGATTACTTTCTGCATGACACTGTAAATAAGAGCTTTTTGTTGTAGTTAAATAGTTAGGAGTTCCTTTTAATTTGGTGGCTGCATCTTTAGTCGTGTGAGTGAAATCATGAGTCCATGCCTGCTGACACCGGTGCACTGTGGAATCAATGAGTCCTACATGCTCACATGTGATAAAAACACTGCGCTTCGATTTGCAGTTCATGTGGAGTTCTGTTCCTACAGACAAGCTAAATCAATACAGAGAGGTAGGGAAGCAATATGGTCTGAATCTGTTATTACTGGTAATCACAACCGTGGCTGCTCCTCCCGATATGAGGGGAATTCAATTACCTCCCTCGGCCTGTTTTGGGGAAAACTTTCTGATGGGAAATGAATGTTCTACAGCAATGAGAGAAAAAAAAAAACAAATCGACTTCATGATGAAATTCCACTTTCAGTTTTCTCATCTTTATTCAGTCTGCTCTGAAACCTCTTCTGTGCGTTCCCCTCTCATACATGCACACACAAAGACGCACGCGCACCGAATCTTATGCATGGCTAATTGTGCAGAGACATTGTGTTGAGCTGTGATAAGCAACAGAAGACAGCATACGGGGGCCTTGTTGACACAGCGATGCTGCAAGACAGCCTTATCACCCACACCCACACACAAGGACAGACACACACACATGTGCACCCGCACTCATGCAGTCTCACTCTCACACACAAGGAATAGATTGCTGAGGTAGAGGCTTCATGCTGAGAGACAGGTGAAGGGGGAAGAAGAAGGGAACAGGAGAAAGGAGGAAAAGACACATAAGAAGTGAGATGAGAGAAGAGGAGGATAGCAGGAGCATAACAAATTGCCTCTGATAGGAGTCTTCAACCCCCTGCTTGTCTACTAGCCTGTAGGCACTTTCTGTTTACTGCATTTCCTCTTCCTTTCTTCGTTTTCTTCTCCCTTCCTCACCGGATACACACCATATCTGTGTAATTCAGCTTATTCTTCTAAGTGTGCATGTCTGTGTGCATAAGCTGTGTGTATTCATGACCACATATTAATAATTTGTCAGAGGACTGGTTCAGCTGTGTAATTATTTATAATTCATCAACAGACTCTCTGTTTTGTGCAGTATTTCATCGCATTGGCACATCCACATAGTAATATCTACATTAAATTGAATTAAATAAACCATCTGCACACAAGACGAAACCTGTGATAAAAGCTCTGTAACAGAATTTCAATATACAAAAGGCACACAAGAAAACAACACACAGTGTTGAACACCTACCTCCCATTCTCCCATGGGCAGTTGGTTCTTGAGCTGTATGAGCCAGTCTTCGTGGACATTGTCTGCACAGTGGTGGATGGTGAGGATCACTGGTCTAGTCAGCAGGACTCCTGGGGGTCCACAACTCACCACTGGGCTGAGAACTGTCTGGATGTCTTCAACCGGGGGTCTGGGAGTGACAGATAACACTTAGGTGAAATGACTGAAGAGAGAAGACATCCAACAGCCTGTATGTGGCACAACAGTTACAGTAAAGTTTGAATGAAAAAAAAAACGTGTCACGGTTGTTCATATGTCTATGACGTGATTCCACACAATTCAAAAAGTGATCTATGAAAATAAAGGTGAAGCTTAAGAACAACTTTTTTTTCCTGGCAAAATCAAATCAATTTAAATTATCTCCTGCCAACCAGGAACTAGTCGGTTTCACTTCTGATGAATGAATACATCCGAAGAAGGATGAAGACCACTGTCTTTAAATTTGTGCAGCTGCAGCCTTTTTCTCGTACAATTGCCCTGTAAAAGTTTTTATATGTACAGTTAAAGCATAATTACTAAAATATCTCTAAAAACTTCATATCAATATTTTAATAAAAAATGTGAAACTATACTATATAAATTCATTGGACACAGAGTGAATGTATTTTGGTATTTATTTCTGTTCATTTAAATAATTATGGCTTAATACAATTGAAAAACTAAATAAATTTTCTCTGAATATTTGAATATAACAAATGTTACATGATGAAAAGTATTTTTATACAGAATTATGGGTCTGCTGATAAATCTGTCCATATAATTAACACAGTATGCACTCAGTAATTGGTCAGGACTATTTCTGCATGAATTATTGCATCGTTGTTCACGTCTTAAGGAAAACCAGGTTGCTTTTATTGCAAACTTCACGTTGTGTGTTGAGTTTTTTATCTTCCTCTTGACAATACTCCATAGTTTCTCCATATAAACCCTGTGGAGAAACTATGGAGTTTTAACTCCAGTTGCAGTGTGTGCCTTGTAAAACGTTACCCAAATTCTTGACTGGGCTTTGCTCCACATTCATCTCAAGGCTGTACTATATTTTTTCCTTCCACCCAACCTTCTATTAACATAATTGGTCAAAGGACTCTCATTCCTCTTGTGGAAGGTCTCTGTTTACCTATGTCAACATTCACGTCACAGAATAATACATTTTTTATCCAATAGTCAAATATCTCATAATTTATTTGCATACAAGTCTAAAATTAACTATTTAAAGAAAAAAAAATATCTTTTACCAACATAAATAAATGAGATTGGAAAGAAATGAATTGCATAGGATTAGTAAGCATCAGTCCAACAGAAAATATAACAAAATAAGTGTGATGCATGAATCAAAAAACAGAAATCAGAGCATCAGAGATTCACTGGGAGAAGGAACAGCCCCGTCAGCCCCAGTTGGAGTCAGTACTTTCCAGTTAAGACAGAAAGAAAATTATCGTCGTCTCTCTCTGCCTTTTATGGCACAACTGGGCATTGAAACCTCAAGCACTTAGTGACTAATGGCTTTTATGTTACAGTACAGAAACAGAATAGGTGTCTCCTATTGTCAACCTTTGCTAAAAATGTCAAGCTAAGCATATTGGATTTAATTAGTTTTCCTTATTTAAAAGCCTTCTGTAATCTCTACACTTTAAAACATAATTCTTGTAAATAACAAATTAGGGTAATTATTAACCCACAAGCTTCAGAATATACCACATGTACAGGTCAGAGATCAAATGTGTATTTTTTTGTTTTCATGGGGTGCTACTTCTTATCAGTAATATTGATTCAGCCGATCTATCTCAATATTGACTTGTTCAAGTGAGGAGGGAAAATGAAAGCTAGAGTTAAACCTTCTTGCCTTTTGATTGCAGCTACAGTCTTTGATTCTACTCCCCTAGTTATTTACTCTTTTACTTATAAATAAGTGGTAAATTACCCATTCCTTTTGTATAATGAGATTATACTTTTCAAATAATTTCTAACCAGGGGAAAGGTTTTTCCAAGTTTTGGGGTAGGGGTTAGGTTTTCCATATTCCCACTGGTATTTTGACTATTTTTCTTTGATAATGAAATTATTAGGTTGGAAGGCCTCTTTCCCATCACTCTGATTTTCAGCCCCATTCTCTCTGCCAGAACCATGTGGTCCAGCTCCGAATGGTATTGTTATTATTTTTATAATTTTGTTCTAACATTATTATCAGTCAAAACAAATGTGTGGGTGTGTGTTTGTGTGAGCAGCAGAACTAATCCCTTATGCTATAATAAAGTAAAGTACAAAATTCTTGTTTGCAATTTACTGCTGCAGTACGTCAATGAAGCTGGCCTTGTGAGTTTGCTTGCCAATAATTGAGTCAGATGAAGACAGAGGACACAGGAGACGTTTGACTCTTAGAAACACTACAGCAAGTAACAAAGGTTGTAATTATCATCGATCGACATTGATTAAGAAATGCCCTGGAACGGAGTTGATGGCTCAGAGTATGTGTCTTACAGTTTTACAGAATCTTTAAAAGGTTCACTCGCGCAAACAATTATTGACAGCAAGTCTCAATTTTTTATATACCAAAGCCGGTGTTTTCAGTTTTGGTTTAGGAAAGTCTGCAGTGCAACCAACGTGTGCAGTCAGTTTCACAAAAATGAAAGTAAAAATATTTAAATTTTCTCACTTGTCTCTTGTACACTATAAAGGGTTCAAACTCCAACATGTACATGATTTAGGAGTAAAGGATTATAGTAGAAGTAATAGGATTACAGTAATACCCAAACTAGCCACTAATCTTATTTAATGTGCAAACACAGATATTGCAGTGTTTACTTTTAAAAGCCACATGTTTGCTTTTGGGCCCAAAACACCACATGAAACAAATGTAAATCGGTTGCACTGTAGTCAGTTCAAGTTTCACATATTTGGAAATAATGAATGTGAAGTGCCTCACATTTAACCATAGAATTGGCTTTAAATTTAAGAAAATGCTAATAAGGATTATTTCAATAAATTACAATACAGATTATGAAACTAACGAGTTCATTATTAATGTGTCAGATATGCTGATCTTAATTTCACAGATGGAATTAGTTGTTTGATGGTATCAGATGAAGTCTGCTGAATAAATTACAACAGAGCGTACTGTATGTAAACATACTACAAATAAATTAAATACACATATACTGCCATTACAAATAACATCATAACTTAACACATGACATGTTTTTTGTCTCCTTAAGTCATGCTACATTGGAGAAAACTGCAATACAAGCAACACACACAAGTAGTATGTATGAAAGGGAGAAATACACCATGTTCCAAATTATTATGCAAGTGAGATTTTCTCAGATTTTCTTTAATGATCAATGCAAATGATGGTCAATATAATTTTCAAGTCATGAACTATGACAGTATAAATCAAATTTTACTGAACAAAGCTCCCCATAAGAACAGTATTTTTTTCAAAAATAAAAAACTCAAATTATTATGATCCAAATTATTATGCAGATTATCTAAACATTTTATGGATTATAAAGAACTGCAAACAGTCATTCTTTGATTGTGCAGCATTAAGTGTTCACATGTACTAAAATCAAAAGCTATTTCAATCAAAAACATCTAAACAGACCAAGTTACATGTTAACATAGGACCTTCTTTGATATCACAGCACAATTCTTGTATCCATTGAACTTGTGAGTTTGTGGAAAGTTTCTGCTTGAATTTCTCTGCAGGATGTCAGAATAACTTCCCAGAGCTGCTGGTTTGATATGAACTGCATTCCACCCTCAGATCTTCTGCTTGAGGAAACTCCAAAGGTTCTCAATAGGGTTGAGGTCAGAGGTTAGAGGAGGATGGTGACCACACCATGAGTTTCTCCCCTTTCATGCCCACAGCAGCCAATGACACAGTGGTATTCCTTGCATGAGATGGTGTATTGTCATGCATGAAGATAATTTTGCTACTGAAGGTTCGGCTCTTGTTTTTGAACCATGAAAGAAAGTGATCAGTCAGAAAGTCCATTTACTTTGCTGAGGTCATTATCAAACCTTCAGGGACTCTGAAGAGGCTGACCAGTGATTCTCTCCACATGATTTCAGCCCACAGCATGACTCCACCACCTCCTTGCTGACGTCAGAGCCGTGTTGGGAGGTGGTGTCCATCCACCACCAATCCACTACTGCGTCCATCTGGACCATCCAGGGTTGCACAGCAGTAATCAGTGAAGAAGTCTGTTTGAAAATTAATCTTCATGTTGCTTGAAGCCTGTGGCCTGCTTAATAATGTGGAACATCCTTCTTAAGTAGATTTCCTTTAATTGAGCTCAGCAGACAAACTAATCAACCAGCTCTCAAAGAGTCCTGACACACAATGCTATCTATAAATTTACTAGCACAACAAAAAATTTTATCTTTATGACACTTTAATCCAATTTGCATAATAATTTGGAACATGGTGTAGCAGAAAGTACTCTCTAAGAATAAAATCCAGGGAAGATATAAATATCTAACAAAGAAGGAGCAAAATTTGATACGAGAAAGAAGGTTTCTTGTTCAAACTAAAGGAGCAATGCTAAACTTACCTTAAGCTGTCCTTTCTGTGCACGGTCACATGCATCTCATACACTCTGCCGGGTGGGACGGCGCCTGCTGGCACCAACAAGCTTACACCTGCGGATAAGTAGGGCAACACAGACAAAGGCAAAAATAAGTTTCCTTACAGTTATTAATGTACTGATGCACAACTGAATCATTGAATGCACAACCAGTCCCCATTTTATCACTCTGATACATTTTGTTTGTCTTTTTCAAGTAAGTTCTCCTCCTTAATTATATAAAACATGTGCAGATTGTTATCTTCTAAAGTACGTTATGGAGGTGTTCTAATTATTAGTGATTTAATTCAAATCCTTAATTTTAAATTTATTTTTAAAATAAATTCATGAAAAATAAACTGACTTTTCCATATATATTGATGTGTTGATACACATCATAATTTCTTGTTGAAAAATATTCACTTTGTTACTTTTCTCAGTGGTCGCAGATAATTTAATATATTATTATTTAAAAGGCCTAAATAAAATCCTGACTCTTTAAATCTTGGTAAATGACATGCAATTTTAAAGGACAGAATATAAAATCAATGCTTAGCACTGAGCTGTGCTTGAACAACGTTAACCTGAGTTGGGTACGATGAGGTGTCCTCCCTGACTACTGAAGGATCCGTGAGCAGTGCAGGAGGGATCTCTTGTCCGGGCCAAACTCTGGCTGCGAATGTTTAGGCTGTCACTGTTATCCAACAGAGACTGAGTAACCTAGGGATAAAACAGAATCAAAATGCTTTTACTGCCATTGTACAGAAGCAAAACAAAGTTTCATTTCAAGGACAATAGAAAGAATTACAATAAATGTTGAGGAAGAAAAAGGCCCAAGATGCGTTACAAGCTGACATGCACTGAGTGCTGCAACAAATAGCTCTGGTCTGTGACTCACATGAGGCAGGTTCGCTTACAGATACAGATAAGTTTAAAAGCTATTACAGTAAGAATCAAATGGCCATAAGATTGAATGAGATCATCACCACTCTTAACTCTTGTACTGCCTCAGGTCCAGTCCTGTGATGAATCTGAGTGGTTCCATCTCTGTTTGGGACAACTGTTTGGGACTATTGTGCTTGGAATGTAGTTTGTAGAGCAGAGGAAAGAAACTAGGGCACTGAGATATATGTATACTAACAGAGTTTGTTTTGTCTTTGACCTGAAATACCTACATTTTCAAATCCTCTTTTATTATGTGCTGTTATAGCAAAGAGATTAACATAAAACATTGGGGAGAGAAAAGATCAAATTAAGTTGGAAGATCCTGCCTCTGTTAGAGCCTGCACTTGGAATATTACCTTAGGAGACAATTTTGAAGTGAAGTCCCCACCAAGGTCATCTGGTGGTGTGACCAGACCTGATGAGTTGTAGACTTTGATCTTCAGGTTAGGAAGAGGATCCAGAAGGGGGGAGTTGGTCATCGGGATTTTATCAGACACGTCGTGAAGCGCATAAACTGGGCCACGATACATAGCAGCTGCATTTGTCAGATCTGGAGGGGCAGTCAGTAGGTCAGCTGAAAGGACATATCAAAAAGGTTGGATGAGAACATTTCATTTTGTTAATACTTTAAAAGAAAGAAGAAGCAACATGGCACCAGAGTCAGAGCAAGAGAAAATATCATCTGAGGACGGTGAAAGGTGAAGTAAAATATCTTTGTTTGTCAGCATTGCAGGTGAGTCCACTTTGTTAAAAAAAACAGAGAGGAGGAGAAAGGGAAGTAAGCAAAGGGGCAAAGGGGAGGCATGACTGTCGATAAGGTGTTTTATGTTGGTACCATAGTGTGTCAAAACGTGCAAGATTTGGATTGTAAATGGGTATACCTGCTTGCCATATAAAGTGGTTCCCAAACTACACTTGTTGTAGTTTGGGAATATGTAAGCAACACTCAAATAAACTGAGTTTAACTAGCTTTGAGGGAGGAAACCTAACAGAGCACACTTTCTACATGTGTCTCTCTGTTATTGAAGAACCATATCTGTGTTTATCACAAACAAAATGTATGGAAACTAGAAAACATACAAGCTCAGAAGTCAGCATTTTTTTGTTCTGTTCTGTAAATAGAGCTATTCAAGTTTGAATTGTGTAACTTGCACTCAGCATATTAATATATTACAACAGTATCTGTGAACTGTTGAAAGATGAGGCCTTCTTTTAATAATGACCTGACTTAAAGCCTCACATCTCCAAGGCCCTGGGCAAAGGTCTTAGTCTGAGTGTCACTCTGGATGTCTGTCAAAGAGGGCTGACATCCAGAAACAAAGGAAGAGACAACTTTCTCAAGGTTAACCTTCCATCAAAGGATACGCAAGACTTCTTTTTCTTTACTTCAATCACCAAGTTGCACAAAAAAGTTTATAATTTAGAGCAGCTTGTAATTTGTTCGCTCCATTACCTCACAAATGATACAGAGCAGTCTCATCTAATAATTCACATACTGTCTACGAAGGCAGGAGGCCTATCCATAATTAAAATCCTCACAACTTGCTAAATTTTGCTTTGATCACAGAAGGCCAGTTACCTACTGAGAACAAATCCAGCTTTGTTCATACCAGGTTAATTTTTTTGGTGCATAGCACCTGGAATCCTGCTGTTCCCTCCAAGAGACCCTCAATTTCTATTTTAAAGTCACTCATCATGACCTCCCTTCCTCACAGTCACACACACACACACACACACGCACACGCACACACACACATGCACCTGTCAGCTATCAGCCCTCTACTTACTTTACCTCCATGCTGTTTACCCTTAAAGCCAATGGGTATTCCTGCCAAATAATCCCTGCTGAAATTTAATTAACAAGTAGAGGAAAACCACAGAGAGAAAGACAGAGAGAGACATTCAAGGAGATAATGCCTCATTATTAGCAATCAGAAGTCGTCCCTCAGTGCAGAGTGACAAGCATCTCAATGTTTCACAGATAAAATGTCGCCCTGTCTCTACGTAAGACATTCAGCACTGAATGCATACATTTATTTATAGTTTGCCGTTTGTTTTTGCTCCTGTTCTGACCTCACTTTCTCGTTTTCATTGTAAACTGTGAGTGAAAGTCCAATCATCAAGGCACAAGCTGCTATACAAACACAAACACTGGATCCATTGCAAACGGTGCTGAGGATTTGCTTTGAATGAAAAGTGTCTTTAAAAGCCAACAAACAAGTCTTAGTGATTGAAAACGGGAGACTAGAGCTGCCACAAATTATATAAAATTTGATTTGAATTCCTTACAGTTGATGAAGACCCAACCTTTGTTTCTTAAAAAAAAATTACAATCATCCATACTACTGCAAAATTATTATTTTTAACACAGGAATGTCAGATAACTGAAAACTTTGTTGACATACTTTAGATTATACTCAGTATTGAGTCGGGGCTCCTTATGCATGAATTACTGCACCAATTCAATATTGCTTAGAGGAGACCACTGTCTCTCTGCTGAGGTGTTAAAGAAGCCCAGGATATTTTAGTAGCAGTCATTTGCATTGTTGGATCTGACATCTACCATCTTATTCTTGACAGTATCCCATTTATTCTCTATGTGATTTAGGTCAGGTGAGTTTTCAGGCCAATCAAATATAGCAATATAATGGTCATAAAAACAGTTATTGGTACTTTTGGCAGGGTGGACATGTGCCAGGTCCTGATGGAAAATAATATTAGGGTCTCCATAAAGCCTGTCATCAGAGGGGAGGGCAATGTGGTCTAGAATTTCATAGAGGACAGTCATTATAACTTTAGACTTGATACATCACAGTGGAACAAAAGCAGCAGATGACTGTAGTGCTCTCAACTTCAGTGAACCTTGATCAACTCACCACCTCCCCACTCTTCCACCAGACTCAGGGACATTCATTTCCAGATTAAATACAAAAATTTACTTTAATCTGAAAATAGGACTTCGGCCTACTCAGTGCTTTGACTTTTTCCTTTTAGCTCAGATAAGATGCTTCTAAAGTTGTCTCTGGGAGTGGCTTAAGTCAAAGAATGTGAAAGGTCTGGCTAATGTCCTGGATAAGTCTGCATATGATTCTAACTGGCAGACCACAGTTCATGTGCCTGCAACACAGTGTCACACAGTGTTGCAGACACACAGGAGCTCCACAAGGGACCGTCCTCTCTCCCTTCCTCTTCTATTCTATTCTATTCTATTCTATTCTATTCTATTCTATTCTATTCTGGCTCGTGAATCACTGACTGAGCTGAGCTCCCACACATTATAAGTCAAACTTAGATCAAGTTATCTTTTTACTTTCACACATTTAAATGCCGTTGTTAAGCATCAGGACTTTTCATGATGTCCGGGCATTTTTTGTACTTTCAGTGAATGGTAATGTAGAATTTAAATTACTTGTGAACTTTGGTACCCAGTGAAATAACCTGTTTAATTCAATTCAAGCCGAGGTTCATTTGAAGAAAATTATTTATTTCAGATTTGTGGGGGTGTAGAAGTGCCTTCTACCAGTCATTTGCATGGATGCACTTTTGACTATGCTAAGTCAATATTGTTTTTACATTTTAATTTGTGTATAATTTATATTCTGCTGAAAAATAACAGCACATCAAATACAATAAGTTTAAGAATCTGCATTGACTGATATCTGCTGTTCGTGAATTTCATCTGTTTAATATTTGAATATGCATGCAAAGAGGAAGAAATGATAGCATGCACACCAGAGTCTAAAATATACTCAATTTAAACTGAAAGACATTCATCATTGTGATTGTGATGACAAAAAAGTAGAGACATATATAAAGCCTAGGACCTGGGACCAGAATGAAAAGATGAATGCGGATGAAAAGAGAATTTGATTGCACTAAAAGTGCAGATGGGAAGGAACGAGGGGGAAAAACAGAGAGTGAGGAATAACACAGGGAGAGGAACAGAGGATCTCCTTTGATGGATTAGAGCAGTCTCTGGAAGAGATAGATTAATCCAAACCATCAGAGACTGACAGCATTATGGGGAAAAAAGAAAATAAATGACACTGGCATAAAGGCCTTAAAGAGGATGTGACAGGTACAATTATTTGCATGAAAACATCACATCTGCCATTAGCCAAACCATCATTTAGCTGTGTATAGTCCACAAAATATTATTATGCTTAACAGTTGTTTAAATCCAACTTCAATTGCACAAGGAGATAACTCATTAGATCATTATGAAAATCAAAAATTAAGCAAATATGCAAAGCAGGTATGTGAGGAAACATTAGCAGCAATACCTTAAATCTGTATGAAGTTACTGGTTTCTCACATCGTGTGGGATTTATGCAAACTCTGTTTAGATTTAGAGGCATGCATTTCTGCTCAAATGTTGAAAGGACCCACAACAGCATTTTTTATCAAGGTAAAGTCTAGACTTTAACAAGGACAGTTTCCACACAGTGATTCTTTTTTTCTGCCAAAGACTTGCTGCTTTTCTTTGGGAAGTTATCCTGTCTTTAACTCAATTTTTGAGGCAAGCTTCCAACTGTCAGACAATAGTTGGCAGTTGTGTAACATTTGACTTAGAAGACATTGGTACACAGATCAGTTCATGGTACTGTCCATGACCTCATTTTGAACAGGTTTTCACAACGTATTCCTAGGTGAAACGCTAATATGACTCATATATTACCTGATCTGGCTGTCTTTATATTAACAGACTGGAAGCCTCCATTCAGTGCTGAAGTGTCAATGATGTCCGAGTCAAAGTCACGGTGCGTCTTGCGATATACAAAGAGTGCCACGATAGCAGAGATGAACAGGCACATAATCACGGCGATGACGATACCCACATACAGAGCCACATCGTCTGTACTCGGGGCAGCTAGAGGAAACACAAAGAGACACACAACATGTTAGATTACCTTACTGTGAACTGGAGGCAAAACATTCTGAAGAGGAATGCAATGAGTGAAATAAAAGGATCAAGGGATATATAGCAATGCTGCAGAACAGTAAAGTAAAACTAGGAATACTTTTGAAGGCTTTCAGGCATTCTTAATGTTTACATCCCCTTCACGCTATCATTGAAACACAAAGGACAACCACTATAGGTTCCATTTCAAATGAAATGTTCAAGTCGCCCTCCAGCTGGTTTTATATGGTAATTTGTCTAGACAGAGACACAGAGAGATACAGAAACCTTTCATTAAAAAAAGAGTGGCTTGGAATCTTAAAACTTAATAGGGTTGTTAATTATTTTACAAGAGCCCCAACATCCTTTTTCAATTTGGCCTGCACTTTAATGGTGTTTCACTGAAAAAGTAATTCGTGAGTCGTGTTTTAGAAGAGAGGAAGGGACAGAAATTTTAAATTTTGAATTATGTAGAATGAAAAACGCATAACCCAACACTTAAAGGAAGAATGAATAACGAATGGAAAGGATTAAAGGAGTCCGGTTAGGAGAGCACAGGATAAAGACGTGAAAATAATTGGAGAAAGTATGCTGCAGTCAGAAAAAGTCTTAAAATAAAGCACAAGAGCAGATGAGGAGTGAACATACAAAAATAGAACAAGCTGGCAGACAGGTTGGTGAATAAGATAAAAAATGAGTGGATAAAATGCAGAGCAGCGATTAAAAAAAATATAAGTGAAGCTCAGTAAATCCTGAGTGGAAGAGAGAGAGAAAAATAAATCCTACATATTTAACATTAACGTTATTGGAGTCTTACACTTTAAAGCAAAAGGTTCATAATCATGTCCTCTACAGCTCGTGGGAGGGGATTTGTGTGCAGCTATTAAGACGCCAGAAAAGTATAGGAAACTCCTTTTAATCCACCCTTAAAGTTGAGTAGCAGATAAAAGGCTTTTACCTACAAACAGCCCAAGTTATTGCTGAAGGATTTGTTGTTGTCACACCAAAGCAAGTTCACAAAGCATGAACTTGATTATGCATGAGTGAACCCTTTGATGAGGTGCACAAGTATGATACACACAAAAGCTTAAGAGTGCTGGTTAGTCATTTGCCACTTGAGGGAGCTGTGAACCACACTGACCGTCTCTGGTGGCCGTGCGGGTCGTGCATAGCCTCCATTGACACTGCTTCTCAGGGAAGGACAAAATCCAACCTGAGATGGTGATATTCTAATGTATGAGTACTTTTTGGATGTTTATTGATTAATGACTTTGAATGAGAAGCTTGTATAACAGCTAGATGTTGAAAATTAAGTTCTACTATCCACAGTACCATATTATACTTATAGTCTGGTAATTATCCTCAGTGGTCACCTGACATGAGGCTGGGTAAATGCTGGACAGGTCACATTTCTTCACAGGGTTACACAAACACACAGGACAAAAACTCATGCAAGCACTCCCTCCCACCAGTGGGAATGTTAGAGTAAATAATTAATGCAAAACGCATGTTTTTGTACAGTGGGAGAAATCCAGGGTACCTGAAGAGATCGCACACATGCATTGGGAGACCAGGAGGAAAGACCCTCACTATTGTCAGACTGCTTCAGAGCAGCTGGGGCTACAGTAGCTTGCCATCATAAGTGTGTGAGTGTGCCCTTTGAGATGTCAATTTGATATAAATATTAGAAATAAACAAAAATTTTAATATATAATTAAACTGAATTACATTTAATAGGATAACATGCATTAGGAATCACAAAAACATAAACTACTGTCTAATATTTAACTGACTAAATTAAATGCATGACATACATACAGTTTTGAAATATCAAACTTAATTAGAAATCTTCATTTCCAGTCACCAATTATCTTCTAGTTCTTTTTGCTGTGAGGTCTTGGATTCATAAAGCTGTCCTATTATCAAAGTCCCTTCATTTGGCAGTAGGGAACAGAACTGCATAATCCTCTTAGGCCTCCAGTTTTTGATCTTAATTATAATAATCACCATCTCCTTATGGAATCTTTCTCATAATCCCACATTAACTTAAAGGTGTATAACTTTATAGCACACACAATATGTGCCAGCTACAGGAAATACATGTTTTCCCCTCTAGAGCAAATTTTCCATTGAATGATTTGGGAAACTTCTGTTTGTTTCCATATTTTTGGTTTGAAGATGAATAAAAAAAAAGACATCCCATATGGGCTTCTACCTGCATGACTAAACTACCTACAACTGCAAAAAATAAATTTATTTAATGTAGATTTTTGCTTAACATTCTCTCCCTTCTTTTTTATTTTGTTTAAATCTTTGGTGCATTTCTTCTGTTGCTCTGATCTTACAGGTAAACAATACAACATAAACTAACCTATGGCATCTGCAAATGGTGCATGGCGAAAACCAATATTGCATGGGTCATTTTCTCATATTGATCTCATTACTTCTTAGTAATATCTTACTGAGCAGCTCACATACCAGGTAAAAAAGCTACAATGTTTCTGTGAATCATATTAAAATAACTCACTGAATGTCTAATGAAGCAGGGTTAATATGAAACAATAAAATGTTATTTAATTTAATTCAGTTTGGTGATATAAGGAGATTTTTGGTCATCTCATTGGGTGCTGGACTCATGCCTTTATCTATTATTTGAAAACCTAGGCATTATTTGACAAGTGTTTTTAATTAACTAAGACTGAACATTATTGGTTATTTTGTCAAAAGAGTGCTGCCCCGACTTGGTAATTTTTTTAGCTACATTATTAGTTTATTATTAATTGTCTTAAACAACTGTTATAATTATTAATAGCCAAAACCTGACTCCAAAGCACAACACTGTCATTGTGCGGCCTACTGACCCAAAGTGAGAGACTGTTTTAAGGCCCAGGAAATCTTTGCAGAACTTCAGAGGTAATTAGCTCATTAGGGTGTGAAACCATGAGTTTCCTTAATGACCTTTTTCACTTTATTCTAATTTTCTGAGACACTGAATTTTGGGTTTTCAGTCTCTGTAATCCATAATAATCAAAATAGCAAGTAACAAAGACTTAACTCTATATGTGATAACTATATGAGTTTCACTCTCTGAGATGACTGGGGAAAAATAATGCCTTTCTAAACAATAATTAAATTTTTTAGATGTACTAGTATGTAACAAGACTTTGTGTTTTAAAAATGTGATCCATTTTAGACTCATGTCTTTTGCTTTGCCAATATTTGCAAAAAGCTACACATCGATGGGACAGGAACTTGAAGGGTTTAGAATTAAACAGTGTTGATTTTTACAAAGACAGACTTGTGGGCTGATGAGATACGCAACTTCTTTCGCAGAGATAATCAGTTTTACTAATAAGTTTTACTCAATACTTCCCAGTGAAGAGGCAAAATATTGCCTTTTTGTGTTATTAGAGCTCAATGGATTCAAATTTTTTCTCTTTCACCAGCGCTGGCTTTGCATGAGCAGTCAGCACAGGTAAATAAGTTACTTTCCCAATGATTTGTGATGGAATGAAATGTCTGGCTGTTAACAATTTACCTTATCTTGTAAAAATATCTTGAAATCAGGAATAGTTTAACTGTTTCTGCATGTATGTAAGTAACCGCTGCGTATATTTAAATATTCACAAACCAGAGCGTGTAAGAATTTGCAAAAAGGATATGCTCTCTTTCACATGCACTTGATGACACACATGGGCTATCAAAGCAGAAGCCCCCAGCTCACCCTCTCAGTTAGTAGCAATCACTATCTATCGATTGTCTGAGGTTTTTGTCATTCTCTGAGTCTGTTCAATCTACCACGGAGAGGATTTAAACAAGGGGGGGCAAGGATAACTCAGATTAGCTCGTTTCTATCTTCTGTGTGATTCACATCCAAAGCAGAACTGTGGACAATCACTATCTGACTCTCATTCAACTGCCTTTTTAATCTTCTTTGGCGCAAACATGCAAGCACCACCCATACAGATCCCTGGTAGACGAATCTACCTATAAAGTGACTAATAGGGTTCAATTCAAATAAGAGTATGCAAGAATACAGAGATTTAGAAATGTACCTGTATTTACCTTACATGGTGAATTTGGAGGGGATATATCAATACCAAGAAAATAAGTGTAATTTAATTGTCAATCAACTGCAACCTGAGTTCATATTTACAGTGCAGCCAGAAAGTATTCAGTGTTCCAAATTGGATTAAATGAATCCCTTTCCTCAAAAGTCCACACACAAATACCCCATGATGACCATGTGAAAAAACATAGCTACCACCACGCTTTACTGTAGGGATGGTATTGGCCTGGTGAGGATCTGTGCCTGGTTTTCTCCAAACATGACACCAGGCATTCACATCAAAGAGTTCAATCTTTGTCTCATCTGATGAGAGAATTTTGTGGCTCATGGTCTGAAAGTTTTCAGTTTCTGCCCAAAAACATGAGTTCTAAAATATAAGCCAATTCCCTCTGCTCAATGAATCAAGTTCATCCTCATCGGTTTTTTACCCTAACCTTCTGGATCTAAGATAATCTTCTACTGCCAAAAAATAACGTTTTTCGAAAACATTAAATGTGCATTTGGATACGCATATATACACTGTGGTTCGTTTTTGCAGCTTAGGTGAAAATATTCTATAAAACATCCAGTGAAAGGACTGACTTCACTTCTGGAAGTGTAAGTAAGGATGGTGCTGTCACAGGAACCTGCTGAGTTCAATGAGACTTCAGTGTGGGAATCAATATTTGGAAATGATCCACAGACCTTCATGTGGTCAAGGTGGTTGTCAAACCGTAGAAGCACCACAGTGTTGGGGGGTGGACTCTAATACTCCATGTAGCCTATTAGAGAGGCATTAAAGACATAATGAAGGAATTCAGAATGCATTATAAACAAGAAACCATCAAAATGCAACATTTTGCTGGAGGTTAATATCAACCTGTCCTTTACTCATACTGTTTATAAATGTGTGATATACAGTCATTCGGTCACTTTCAGTGACTTTGAACATGAAAGGGTTGTTGGTGCCAGACAGGCTGATGGTCTGCTTTCTACAGAAACTGCTAATCTGATGAAATTTTCATGAACAAGAATGTCTCTAGTTCATTCAACATAGATAAAATATTCAATAAGCTGCAGTTTTGGGGATGTTGTCTTGGTGTTAACAGATAGGAGATAGTGATTAAAATCTATGTCAAAAGTAGGAAAAAATAAAAGTGAAAATCAATTTAAGTGGGCAGAGTGTGGCCAGGTGTTAATGCACTGAGCTTGCAGCTCCATAACCTAGAGACAGATGTTGCATGCAAGTAGTCCTTGGTTATATTGCACTCACAGATATTGCAGCAGCTTTAGCTATATACAGGTATGTGGAAAACCACAAAGTGCAATACATCAAACCTTTAAGCAGAACAGCTAAAGAAGACCACACCACACCAAGTATGTCTGAATTCAGTTCAATTCAAATTCAAAAATACTTTATTGATCCCAAAGGAACATTAAATCCCTTGAAATAAAACTCCTTAAAGCTATGAAAAATAAACTAAGGCTATAATTCACACAAGACCATCAAATACGGACAAGAACAGAATGAAAAACATTGTCTGGTCCTGATTTCAAAATTAATAGTCAAATAGTAAAGAGGAAATTTAGTATAAACATGACTGTCAATTCACCCTCTCTTACACCAGTGGTTCAGACTTTAGGTGGTTCAGCAGGATATTTTCTTAGCACAGTTTGTATCTCTATAAGAACTGAGCCTTGTTTAAATCCTGCACTCTACCTTAGTATTGCTGCTAAACTAGTTTATCCCTTTATAATAACAGCATATTCTTTTTCTGATGGCTGTATCAGGAAAACGAACATCATAACCTCAAATCATATCAACTGGATTCTTGAACAGCAAACCTTCAGAGTAACCAAATCTCTTTCTAAGTGGATGTTTTGGGACATAGTGTAATGAAAAAGATTTGCACGATGGATGTTTCCCCTGGTAATCTCCAGTAACTATGTGATGATTCCAAACAATAAATAGAAAACGAAGCTTGCAGTGACTTTCTGAGTTCAGTAAGACTTTACAAGTGGGATCAATATTTGCGATTGATCCACAGACCTTCTTCTGGTCAGGGTGGATGTCAAACTGTGGAAGCACCATAATAAAGTTTCAGTCTGGAAAAAACAAACAAAAAAAAAAACCTTATGGTCACATGCAGCCCTCCTCTCTAGTAGGAAAGATATTATCAGTCACTTAAGACTGCAATATAAATAAAAAACAAGAATAGAGAAAATCACTTTGGTATCTTTACTTTTGAATGGTTTTTGTTTGGATGGTCATTGAGTGGGCCATACTAGAAATACATTTGGGACCCCAGAAATAAGAAGTGACCATGTCAAATGATTGCAGCTGTTTTAAAGAACAGAAGAGCACTATGGAGGAGTGTTTGCACCACAATAAATGTCTAACTAATGAAACAGAAAAGACAAATGTAAACACAATTACAACACGTCATTCTGATGAGAGGTGCTTTATATATCAGAAATAGAATGACACACTACTAAATGAGCTGACTGTTTCCGCATTATTTGTATTCTGCATCTGTCAGCCTAGTACTGTTAATTTTGCAAAACCTTCTATTATAGTGAAACTGTTTCGACAGACAGTACTTGCACTAACACATTCAAGACACTCAAGGCTTTGAAGATCCAAAAAAAGCCCCTCTCCAATGAGAGCAGTCAGAATGAAAGGCAGACATCTTTTCCCTCTTGCACTTCTCACTCTCTGTCTTGTTCTCAGTTTGAGGTCATTTTCTCTCATTGTATCAGAAGGAAAAGACAGGTGATAGAAGGCCGGGAAGACCACTAGAAAAAATACAAAGGACACCACGAATAGTGGCATCAGGGACAGTTATAGTTAATAGATATTTTTAAATCCAATCAAACTTTCTCACTCAATATGAAACCTATAAAGAACATTTAAAAATTCATAATTTAGACTTGACACATCAGAATCTCTCCAAGACTTTATTCACATCTGACACATTTGGTCTGCTTTAAATGAACCAGAGATAGTTTCCCTTGTTGACCTGGGCCTTTGCTGCAGGTGTGAATACACTCATCTCATTCAGCTTGCAGCGCACATTTAGTTACACCATTCCAAAAATATGAAATATTACATTGATTGAAACTGGTACTTCAGTTGTAATAACAGCGCAAATGTGCCCAAGAGAAATGCAACAAGAACTTCTGAAGCTTGTTTATCTGGGTCTGTGATTTGTTCCACCCTGCTCCCTTCTGTACAATGGGAGCAATGATCATCACCAGCATGGCTTTGTTAACATATTATGGTCCGCTTGCCATAAAACAAAACCACACAAAACAACAAAAACAAAAACAGTCGTCCAGACTTAAAAAAAACTGACCAAAGGGCTTTCCTGATGTGACTACACCTTAAGATACTGCAGCTGGACAAACCAAGAGGAGATGTGCAGCCATTCCAGTTTACATTCTGGACCCAGTTTAGCTTGATGCAAAGCTCTTAAACACAACACAACAAAGTTTTGGCTATGCTGATGCAAAGTTGGAAACTCTATAAAAATAAAAAATAAAAAATCACAGCTGCAACAAACTTGCATATAGAGATTCAAGCTAACTGGTACTGGATTCATAGCTGAGACAGAAGGAGAGACAGCAGTATTGATTAGCGGAATAGAAGTTTTAAAAATGTAAGTGCAACAATAAAATAAAAACAAAAAGTGACTGCTCACAGAATGAAATGGCTACATGAAGAGAACTGAAATAAAAGAAAGATAGATTATTGTAAAACAAAACATCAACTTACATGGAATTCCCAAAGCACTCTGTTCTTTGGGCTCAGTGGACTTCTGAAACAATGAACCTTGGGACAGGAAAAGAAACGGATGGTGGAATGAGAAAAATGAATATAAAAGGACAACAAAAGTAAAGTAAATGAAATCAAATGGAACAAAAATGAAAGAAGAGAGACATGCAAATGGCAGTATTTCCTGCCATGTCAGTTTAGTCGTGCAAAAATTGATATCCAAAAGGTTTGCAGAAAAGCTTCTAAGACCACAAAATGGAAAAAAAAAAAAACATTTAGAAACCATACATATGAAACATGGGTCATCTGGTGTTGTCAACCTGGTTGAAGGAAACAGGAGGTTTTTGACATACATGAACTTTTGATGCACTGATGTATTATTGAAGAGTTGGTATATAATTGATATAAAGCTCCATAACAACATGGTGCACTTAAAAGCTTCTTGGCAGAACACCTGACTAAAGAAAACACTGTGATTCTGCACTATAAAGAAAGACATACTGACAAGGTTAAGTGGGGTGATAACCATATACTCTATAAACAAATTGTTACACTTGTAAAGTTGGCAGGTAGTACGTGCCATTTTATTTTATATCCTCAGGTGAGGTGAGAAGCTTTAGGCATAATTTTAGATTTCTGCTCTAGGCAGTTTGACTTGTTTTGGTGTGATTACGTTGCATTTAAAGATAATTTATATGCCAGAAATAGGCCACACTTTGTTACTTTATGAAAAATATATATAAAAAAATATATGTATCAAAGAGGCTTAATTTTTAAACTGTGGCATACAAATGCAATAAATAGGCTTCAAAAGTCCAATATAATTGGCAAATAGAGTCCAAATGTAAACGGTTTTGTGGTGGCCTCAGAGGTTTTTTAGACAAACAAAAAGTGAACAAACAGCATGATGTGGATAAAATAGCACAGCACACAGGTCCAGATTATAGTTGTCAAAAAGATTAAAACAGGGTTGGTATGGTATATATTTGACATAAAGCTGTTTAGGGTTGGTCAACTTGGTTTCAGTTTTGATAGTATTCCCACAGTGGCTTCTGTTAAATGTACTTTCTGGAGCACCTAAATTTTATTTGTAATCACCCAGCTGCAGGTGATTTTTACTGCCCTCCATGTATGCTTGGTGTAACTATCCTTTCTTACTTTCGGAAGATCCTCCTGTTAACCAGAATTATTGAAACCTTTTCTGTCAGCTAAAAGCTTTACTTGCTACCTACACCTGCCTCTTGACTGGGTCACTTTATGACAGTGGCTTCAACTTCCAAAGCATTAAACATCCCACAAAGAACTGAATAACCCTAATATGGAAATGGAAAATAAATTCATTTCCTCAAATCTAACCAGACATGGACATCCACCTATGTTGACAGGCCCTTATAAGCACAGCCTCCACCTAGAGAAGCAGCCATGAGGCCCACAGCAACTCTGGAGGAACTACAAAGATTCACAGCTCAAGTTACAAAAAAAATCGGAAAGTCATCAGTGACTGTAATACCATGATACAGTTCCCATATGTCATACAGGGAACAAATAAATTGTTAGACGAAGTGAGCTTCTAGGTCATTCAAAATTATGTGTCACTGCTGCTTAACAATACACATTCCCCTATAAACATTATGAAACATGGTGGTGGTAGCATGATGCTGCTGAAACAGTGAAGTGGATAAGAGCTGATGGTAAGACGAATGGAGCTAATTAAGGTAAATTATGAAAGGAATCCAGTAACAGCTGGCAAAAGAATTAAGATTTAGGAAGCAGGAACACAAAACTTGACCTAAAGCCTGAACTGTGACAGAATGGCTAACACCGTTCAACAAAGGACTGACTTAGAATTTTTTATTTACAAATCAGAAAAGGAATTCATATATTCTTCTCCCTCCTTTCACTATGCACAACTGTGAGCTGGTTTAGTTTGAGAATGCAACATGAGAAAATAGATGTGCAAGTTTTGCAAGGAACCATGTAAGCTAAGAGACACATCAAACACAAATATTCTTTATCAGACTTTTTATATGAGAAAACACAAGTAACAGCAAAGGACTCAAAATAAAAAAATGCCATGACTAAAAAAAAATGAATTAGTAATTTAAGCAACAAGCCAGGAGGAAGATTTGTTGTTGTAAATTTTGTAATACAACTGTGCATCCAAAAACCAATAATGAAAACACAGTTCTTGTAAAATGACGCATACATGATTAAATGACAGCATACACAAGAGAGGTTTAAACAAAAAGACGAGCCCAAAGGAGACCAAAGCATTTAAAAAAAGTTGAAAAAAGTTGCTGAAATGCCATGCAGAAAACATTGCTAAAAGACCGCAATGGGAGGAAACAAAATTGGAATAAGTAGAGCTTTTCAGGGATGGACATGGATCGTTTGTTGCTGTGCAGTACCTGCAGATAGTTTCACATGAGAAAAGAAAAACACAATGTATTGTTTCATCCAAATTCAAAAGTTACATAACTGTGAGCATTTCTAGTGATTACTGTGGTTTTAGAGGCTGTGCTGGAGATTAAATTTGTTCTGGTAAAACCGTTGTGCAGCATGTATATTCATGGACAGGAACACAGTTCGGAAAGAAAATGTCATGGTCTCCAGGATGACCTGCTGGAGCTCAGAGTGCATCTCATCCGAGAATTGTGATCAATGTGTCAGATAAAAGTCAACAAGTTAGAACATGAGAGAGAAAACAACTGGTAAAGAAAATCTTCAAGTCAAACACACACGCTCACCCACCCCCACACACACACATATGAAGCTCACACGGGGATATCTCTCACATAAACACATCAACACAAAGATAAAAGGATTTGCAGGGCAAAAGTGAGGGCAAATGGATTTCTACCTCACAGAGTTCAAGCATACAACTTTTAGAGGAAGAAGGCAGCAAAAGACGATGGAGCGCACAAATCCGGAGGGGGAGGTGAAAGAGAGAAGAAAACGAGGGAGAAGTGCTTCTGAGCACAAAGTCAATTATAGAGCACACTATCTAAAACATTAAATCCCCCACTAAATTGGCAGTGCCTTATCAGTTCATTCAAACCACTAACACTTACAGTTTAACTGGGTATTTTTAACACCAATGGGAAAGGCTTGCCACACATACTGGGAGGGTTTTTTTTCTGCCTTTGTAAAGGCTACAATCCAAAAGAACAATCTTTCATAAACTGAATGGATTTATGTCACAAGATTTACCTTATGCCTTTCAAATATACTGTAAATACACTATAAAAACGCTGTGCATGCAGGAACACCCTCTAATAGTCACAGACAGTGCAGTCCATACACTGAGACAGCATGCTTCATGGATTCCTGTTATTGCTACAAGAAACAGTTGAAACATTAGTGCTGACATAAAACCACAACTGTGCAGTCATTTTACAGGCAGGAAATCAATCAGGGGAAATGAGCCGAAATCTATACCTCTTTGGGTTTTATGCCAGATTCTGTGACCACATACATCACAGGTTGCAGGAAATGGACGGATTGGAGATGTGATACAATATATAGCAGGGTCAGTGTAGGCAATGGTGCTTATACAGTAAATTATGTCGATACTGTGCTGAAGAATATATTTATTTAGGAATAGTATTGCATCATTATTTAAATATATATGCCATGGCATGTTTCCTGATTGCATATGGGAAAAAAAACTCCTAATGTAGCAGGTAGGGTCATCCCAGCAAACACATAATAGAATGTGGAATAATGGAATTAATAATTGTAAATCGTACAAAGACATGGGGAAAATAAGAATGGGAACAAGGACAAAAGCAACAGTACATTCAGCAGTGAGTGAAAGAAACCACAGAGCTTAAATATCATGGAGAGGCATGCAAGCCAGGTTTGTACAATCAATGAATCCAGTACAGCTGTAGAAGAAATCTAGGCAAGGTACCAAGGGAAGTAGAATAATGGGCACAGGAGAAAACTGAATGGAAACAGCAAAATGATCCAAACACAAGTAAAATCAAAAACACAAACACTTGTGGGTCATGAGTGGAAAGTAAGGTAGCACATCAAAACAGTTCTGAAAAACTCACAAAAAGCTTTTCTAGAAGACAAACTAGGAGAATGCCCTGTTTGCAGGGGTAATGTATGTAAGCAGGAACCTGCATAGAGACTCTCAATGTCAGCCAGGAGGTGGAGACCTAGGGAACAACGTGGACCTGTGAGTCCAACAGAAAGTTCCCAGATTTGGAGTTGGAGCCCAGAATGTTGGAGCTCACATGAACACCCCATGAGAGAAAACTCAGAACCAGGAGTTTTCCCTAAGAAAACAGAAGTCAAAATGTGTCCTGTTTGTCAGTATTTTTGGTGCAAGACTGAGAAAAGTATGTGTCATTCTCAAGACTTTACTGAACCATGACCACCTTTCTGGGCTTTAAGAATGGCTATTTCTCCACCTGGAATCGAACCACGTTACAGGTACATCCATGGCCTGCTCTTTGGTTTCTGCTTGGACTTTCGGTGGCTGAGCTGAATTTTGTGGCAGCAGCATCAGAGCCTAAGCCTCAGCACCAGTGGTTTCAGCAGCCTAACCCCGTGTGTCACACTCACCATAGTGGTCATCATCGCCAAATCACCACCACTCTCTATCCACGGTGTGTGGCCTATGCCTATAGTCATGCACCTCCTGTCAAAGCAGCAGTGTATCACCTTGCTCTGAGGACAAGGGTCTGCTTCTGATGCCTCAGACAAACTGAACCCACACCTTATCACCATGAATCACCTAAGCCCACTCATTGTCCTGTCCAAGTACTTGAGCTTGCTTCTCACCTCAAGCTGCTGCCATTTCATCCACTAACACGTATGTCATCACTTCATGTTTCTGTTCCTGAGTTCTGTAAGGGTGCCCTTGTCTTACTGGATTCTACGGTCATCTTGTTGTTGATGAGAGCCAAAATGGAAAGAGCGAGAAAACTGTGTGCATTTAATTGGAGGACTTACAGACACACACAAAAAGAATGTATTGGAAATTGTCTTCTTATTATAGAGTCCCTAAAAGCTGAAAAACTTGCTACATATCTAGATTTAAAAACACTTAAAAATTATAATAATGGGCATTAGATGTAGAATGTTTAGAAAGAGGTATTTCTGTTTTCAAGTTATTTTTTATTTCTCACTCTTTCAAACTTCCACACATCCCTCTCCTACCCTCTTGGTATGCTTGTCTGCCAATTACTCTGAGCACACGGAGCAACAGGCACTGCTCCCACAAGTCAACAAATATAATTGCCTCCACCTTGGAAAAAAACTGCTGCTGTTAAATTGTGTCCATTATGACTCAGCACACATTTTCCATGCAGGTTTTTAAATTTACTGATGTTGGAAGTGACTAAGTTGTGGATGACAATTCCACATCATTATTTGCCATTACTTTAATACCAAACCACTGTTTTTGACTTGAGTAAGGGATGAGAAAGTGGGAAGATTAAACTTAATAATGTCATTCAGAAACCCTCTTGCATTGTTGTTCTATTTGGTGACTCATCTACAGTGAGCAAAGGAGAAGAAAGCACACAGTGGGGCAAAAGCAAACGACAACTGAAGGGAAGTAAAACTTCTCAGGAAAGATAAATAAAATCCATTTTGACAACATGTTTATGAGACAGAAAGTAATGAAAAGCTGGTGACTGTAGGGGAAAAGCGAGCTGACACATGAGCAGGTAATGAGGAAAGAAAAGAGAAGTCGTTTGAGAATTATACAAGAAATGAAGTCTCAACATGTGAGAAGGCTCCCTGTCCTGCAATTAGCACAGAGAAAAAAGACTAGAATATGGTGGTAAGTAATATACTTAAAAAGGAAAGATCAGAACATCACTAACCCTCCCGCAGTCTTAGTGTGACCCTTAGGAGCAGCAAATGTCACAGCCAGACAGCGGGGAAGTGATGTCACTGTCATGTGTAGTCACCTGAGTTCCCAATCGTCAATCATAGAATCCAGTTGTATTTATCTAATTCTCAAAAAGAAAAAGTCATAAAACCGGCAGACTGTGCACAGGGTAAAAAAATCTAAATGACCCCATCTCTTAAAAATGAGTGAGGTTTAATATTATTAGAATTGACTGTTCAAACATTATATGTATTTAGAAAGGACAATTGTCATCACTGTTGTTATCCATGAGCTGAATTTATGGCCAAAACCAAAACATTTCCAGTGCAAATATACTCGCTTTATATTCCTACAAAATACTACATCAAATTTGTAGAAACAGTTGCAGCACATTCAAAGTGACAGAGCAAGTTCCAACAGGTAGTGTGAAGGAAAAAACTGCGACTAAAAACCTGGAGGACCCCCGCAGTCCTAAAAACAAAAGTTGGACTTTGGTGCAAAACCAGTAAATGGAGGAGAGTTGAAGAAGTTGATCAGATGGGATTTAGAAAAGAAAATGATGGGTGACTCACTCTGGTTGTCATTTATTAAGATGGTGTGGCTGAGGCTGTAGTTGGCAGCTGCTGAAGGTAACTAATAAAGTAACTTCCAATCTGACTTGGTTACTTTTAAAATCAAGTGATAAGTAAAGTAAAAACGTACGTTTTTCAAAGACTAACCAAAGTTAGTTCTTGAAGGTAACTAAGCCATCACTGGTTACAGCTAATCAGTGAATATTCTCTGTTTACTTTTTGCAAAAATGATGGTGAAATCCTGTTTTAGAGCCACAGTTACAACAAATAAATCAAATTAAAGAGCATCATTTTTTGTCATGCATCTAGTTTCTTTTGATTATATTTTCGGACAACTTACTTTGCATACAGAGCCCGTCGGTACAGTTTTGAGACTGGAGCACCAGGCCCTCACAATCCTTTCCACCATTTTTAGGTGCAGGGTTGTTGCACTCTCTTCTCCTGTACTGAGTGCACTCTGTCCCGCAGGCTGACCACTTACTCCAGTCTGTCCAGACTCCATCCACTATTGATGAATCGAAGGTGAAAGAAGTTAAACCAGTTATAAGTAAAATAGTGTGGCATAGATGGCAAGTATAATAGATAAACTCTGAGGATGCTGTACAATTGTCCATACAGGACAACACAGAATCTGATCGAACAAGAAATACAATTACCAGTGCACAGTGTGGTGCAGGGTAGCTTCTGTATGGCCTGTCCATCACAAGGCAATCCTCCATTAAGAGGAGCAGGGTTGGTGCAGCTTCTGGTTCGCTTCTGGAAGCCTCGTCCACAGCGACTGTTACAAGGGGACCACTCTGTCCATGTTGACCAGCCACCGTTTACTGCAGCAAAACACAACAATCATTTAAATGAGTAAAAATGTAAAGACTCATAATAAGCTAAAAGCGATATTAGAATGACTATTCTTGATAATCGTGATGACATTGGACAAAATGTAATGTTTGTTGTTTGTTTTAGAATTGGTTATGGTGTTATGCTTGTGTCATGTAAAGTACTTTGAACTGCATTTTTGCTAAAATGTGCTTTACAAATAATTGGTTCTTTTGTGAACCAATTATTTGTACACACAAAATTACGTCATTTATTGTGCTTTGGCTTTCTCATGGAAGAATGGGTCACTGACAGGGTGATGTAGAGAAATCTTTGAAAAATAATCTGGGAAAAATTAACCTAACAACAAACCTAAAATATTGTTCAGGACAAATAATGAGAACAGTCTGCATGACTGGAAGAAAAATAAAAAGGAATATATATAAAAATATGCTAATTTGTTAACAAATCTAACTTATTCTTTCTTAAAAGGAGTAGCTTATGATAAACAATGCAAGCTTCCAAGAGAAAGAAAACACATCTTCATTTAAGAATACATAATAATATTTAGTCAACTTATTTACTTACTAACATGGTCTATTTATTTTACCCATTTTATATGTACATGTGAAGGCTTACAAACAATATTTCCCTTCAGAATTGTATTATTTTCTATTACCACCATTGTGTTTTAAATATTATGTGCCAAGGACAGTGAAAAAACAAACAAAAACAAAAAAGTCAGTAACAAAAAAATGAGATAGCCAGAAAAACCTGACTCAGGTTAAGGCAGAAAGAGCCAGAAAAAAAACAAAAAAACCCCCCAGAAAATAAGGTTGTCATGTGAAGAGGCAGAGTGGGTTGAGCCTGGAGCTTGGCAGCTTCATCTCTATTTCGTATAAAATGTGCTTATTCCTATTCTAAAGTTAATTAAGATAGAGACACTTATTGCTATTTTCGATTTTCTCTTTACTTCTGACCTCACCTTTTTGTCTTTTATCTATAGCTGTTTAAATCCGTTCCTCCGTATGTTCCTGTGCTTTTTTTTTCTATTTCACCTTGTCAACATTGTCTGCCAAGCCTATATGGCGGTAAGAAGATTGGACCGCAGATTGAACAACCTATTTCTGTAACGATACATCAGTGTCAAACCTCTCTCCATCTCTTGCCGTCTGTATTGAATAGGAAACACAAGCTCAGTTATTTTGATTGAAACACTCCAGAATAAAGTCAGTGTTACATTTGAGATAGACATTCTGTATGTGCATGTGCTTATAACTAGTTTTTTTCTTTTCTATATATGTTAGTTTTTTGTCGCCTCAAAATTTCTTCTATTGTCTTATAAAAGATTGGCATGAGCAAGGAATGATTTTCAGCTCAGAATCGCAAAAGCATCACCTGCAGAACATTGTCTGGAAAACAAACCAACCACATAACCAATCTGTGAAATTCTGGACAGTATTGTATCATTATTTTCTGCATGTTGTTTTCCTGCATGTGTTGCAGGGTAAATGAATATCCAGCACAATTCATTTAGAGCTGAGAGTGCAAACATGCATTTGGTAAGACCCAGTATTTTAATTAAAAATGTGGGACTGGGGAGGAGGGTAATTATGAGTGGGGTAAGTGGTGTTTAATTGGGTGAGGTTAAAGTCAGAGTTTGATGAGAACATGAGGCTAAATAAAAAAAAAAAATGAATTAAAATAAAGAAAAGAGAGGTCAATAAGGATAAAAAAAAGCATTCTAGCATTTTTAAGATAGTGCTAACAATTCTTTAAAACCGTTTCTGTGGTCCAAATACAAGATCTATACAAGCAAGCCTGCAAACTTACCATATACAATAACAGTGGCAGTCGTACTTCGTCTCTTGGCCACAATGTTCTTAGCTACACATGTATAGTTGGCTGTGTCAGACAGACGTGCCTGCTTAATGATCAAGTTGTGATCAATGGTGATATAAAAGTTTCTGTCTTCTGCTGGGTCGATTATTTCTTCATTCTTTAACCACTCCACCTGGGAAACAGAGAAAACAAAAACATCTGTGCAAAAGTTTGAATAAATAAAAACAATAAGTAAAATTGAGCTGATGTGAAAACTTATATATATATATATATATATATACCCATAGGGATACGCCTTTCTGGTAAAAGGACAATAGCTTAAGTAAAAGCTGTAGCTCAAATAATAACCACCAATATGCATTTTGAAATTAAAGTAATTTTTGGGAACATGTGAGCAAACACTGTACAAATGCCCTCTCCTAATATTAATGCAATCACAAAATGTGAACTGTTGCTACTGGCTGTTGCTTCAACCTTTTCAAGTTGAGATAGCTCACGAATCTAACCACTCTGTTGGAAAAGCCTCATCATCAATTTTTAAAATGCAAAGAGGGAATTTTGATTACTAGCATGCTCCAGGATTCTCCTAAGGAATCCATTCATTGCCCTGCAGGCTCTCAACCAAACCAAGCCAACATAATGGCAGCTTTTGCTTTCGTTAACAGATTTTCCCGCTTTAAAGTCACCAGCTGAGATGGCAGGTTCACTTCTCGGATTCCCAGAGGTCTCACAATGAGATACACCATGAAGATCTCCTTTCAGCAATGACTGTCTGCTAACTTACATCACAGCTGCATACTGTAGGAATAGTTTGGTTACTAAATCTGGTTAATTCCTGACAAAAAAAAAAAAAAAAATTCTGGTTCTATGCTTTAAAAAAACCCAGCATTTTATTTTGCCAGAATGCATTGGCTGTAATTTCGACACAATGGCTCTTTACCATGGTGTCCTTAGACTCTATGTATTCACTTTGATAGAGAACATAGTTTGTGTGGTGTTTAGTGCTTCTCTTGCATACTTATGCTTTCCACATAGTCAGCAAGGATGAACGTTTCAAAAATAATTAGATAAAAACAAGGCACACTGACAAGACAATAGAGGTGGGTGAATTTCTCAATTTATTTAATCACAATTCCAAAAGGAATATCATGGAAATAATATAGTCTCATTAGAATCAAACTTAAAACATTTAATTTATAACACTGAAGTTTTAGCCTGTGCAATTATGTAGCCTATGTGATATTTTTTTACTTAAAATTTGCCAACAAAAAAAGTCACATATAAACATTTAATCTTAAAAAAAATCTAATTCTCAATAGAATTTGACTTTTTTATAGTTAAAATAACAAGAATGTCTGTTTTTGTATTGAGTGGATTCTTTAATGTGGAATTCTAAAATTGTGGAGATAAAAAAATGCTTTGAACATATGCTTTCACAAGGTACTTTGGATGAAGGGTAAGACAGCAGTAAACTGTTCTATTTATGAGCCTAATCACATTTCCTGAGTGCTGTATTTACTGGTCCAAACCCTCATAAATTCAGCCCATCCAATCTTTATGGAAGGAACATAAACATTCAAGCTGTGCTATTCAATTCATAGTATTTAATTTCCTCCTCCTTTCACATTAGTAAATGGAAATTTCGGATGCAGACAAAAAAATAATAGTTCTTGTAATTCTTCATGTTTAGTGCCTGCTCAGGTTTGGCAGAGACTTATCCTTCTCAGTTATTCCGGATGCTTCTTTCTCTGATCTATAAAACTCTGGAAGAACACTTTGGTCATGAAACCACTCCAGACCAGAACTGTCAATCTAAAGTAAACTGCAGTGTGACCTTTCAGTTTCCAATAATGCATTCCTTAGTAGTTATAAAATCAGAATCACCTCAGTTCATGAAGCTTGTGCACTAAAACAATAAATTGGACTTTGGTTCGGATTCGAATTTAAAATATAAAAATACAAAAGATGCAATAAAAAATGTTTTTTTCTGCTTGAATGGGGAAAATGTTTGAAATGCCTGTGTCTTGATTGATAAAGGTATTTTATCAGATGGTAGAGGTCAGTTTCAACGTGAGGGAGATCATCGATGGTTTGGCTGAGTGACTTCAGGACATCATATTATTAACTGTTACAATAGCATTTCTCAGGCAAGATACATGTACTATAGTTTAACCAAAGGCCAAAGGCTTATACATTTAATTTAAACAACCTTAAAACCACATTCAATTCCTCTTAAAAAGTGTTTGATTGTTTCCGAAGATAATCTAAATCGTCTACAATATTTTTTATTTACGGCTTTATTGAAATGCTGAAATAAGGTGAATAAAAAGAAAAAGAAAAATGAAGCATGAATTTTTTATGTTTTTCTTCACAATCTGATAATTTAGCTGATCCCTGTGGTAACCTGGGTTTATGCTGGTTGTGAGTTGTTGTGTGATAATGCCCTGAAAATAGCTGCGATTTTTGATGACTTGTGAAGGTTGAAGCCTGTCAGACTGACGTGTGCCCTGGTGGCTTCAGACAAAGGGAACACATGTGGTTGCAATCCTGCCATTACCGGGGCATCATTAGCCACAGCTGGTGTTGGAGTGTGTATGTCAGAGTGGGGGTGCACATTTGCGTGTATGTGTGTGAATGGCAGACGGTGGCTGACTGGATCAAATCAACCCAAAGGGAAAGTGGATATTTGTTGTTTTAACTTTTGCCCCATTTCACCTGTCCCTTTTGCTTTAGAAACACACCACAAGCACAGTTTCATACAGGCACAAGCAAAAGGATAAAAACACAATACTCTTCAACTTCATTTGACATATACCTATATCTATACAACTATATCTAAAAAAGTGATTTGGTTAACTATGCAGTAATTCACAGTCTTTTAATGCCGCTAATTTCTTAATGGATAATTAAAACAGTGGTTTCTGCACTAGTGGGGCGTCATATGCGGTACATATATACGTAAATAAAGCACTAGCAAAGTTGCAAAGATACAAGTCTTTGTAAAAAACGAAATCTGTTTTTTAAATTTCCTTTCTGCTAAATCCAGAGGATCAAACTGTCTATGCTTGAAGATGGAAAAAAAAAGTATAATTCTCAGTAAAACATTTATAGAAAATAATATTTCCCATATAGAATGTGTGGTGAAGAGCAAAAAAAAAAAAAATCTAGATATGTAAATGCTCTCATGGGTTTCAATGTTATCTGGAAAAATGAGGAAACAGAGCGATTTAATGTATTTCACATCTATTGAGATATTGTTCTGTTTGGCAGCCTAACAAAGCCTCAGCTGGAGTGGGAGATAAAAGCAGACCAAGATACAGAGATATATGTATGCTTCCTTTTGTTTGAGCAACAGAAAACGTTTTGAACTGCAAAGCTTCGTGACATATCTGCTGCTCAGAGGAGGAACATCATAGTCACACAGTGTCACTGAGAAAAACACAAAATAAAACTTGCTAAAGAAAACCAAACGGGTAGACCACAGTGCAAGGAGTAAGATAAACAGCAAAGAATATCTATGAGCCAGATGCTAAAATGCGACATGCTTTGTGGAGACACTACAAAGACTCTCATGTGGGAGTTGATAAGAACTCTGAGATACGGGAAAGTGTGGTGGCGAATTCTAACATTAATATTCCATAGCAGCAGTTTCACTGCAAGGGGCATGACAAAACACAAAATCAACTAATTACAACAAAGTGTGATTCTGCAATGAAATCATGGAAAAATTACTGTTCAGCATATTTATTTGTGACTCTGTGTGTTGAGGTGCGTGTGTGTGTGTTCGGGTAATTGAAGTGTTAATATGCATGTTCGTCACTGAGGATTATCCTCTTGATTAACTATATTATCTGGATCCGTATAAGTCTACAGATGAGTGGGTTAAAGAGCTCTCCAAGTGATTAATCAACCAATGTGTGGGTGTTTCCATGTTTTAATCATCCGAAGGACTCCACCTCCTGCTTCAGGAAATGGCGTCACCTTCTTTATTTGCAAAGTGTGTTGGATGGCAGAAAATAAAGCAACTGGAGGGAGATTTGAGACATTTTAGAAATATATAAAAGTAAAAAAAAAAGTACTTATTATCTTAATGACATCAGTTTAACTTTTTGAGAATTAATCTCAAATAAAATCATTAGGGTCAAGTTTATACTTTATTATTTCAAACCAAAATATATTCTTGGGGTTTTGCTTCTTAACCAATGTAAAATGTGTTAAAATAGTTACTGGATATTAACCAGTCAATATTTTTGAGGCATCATATGAATTAAATGACTTTTAGGTATACATCCTGGCAAGCCAGGGTAGCTTTGCAATGTTTTTGCAATTAATATTATATTAGGGTAAAGTTCACCAAACACAACACCAATCACAAAAATGACAGAACAGAAGCCTGTGGCATTTAAATAACATTTGCTTTGCTCACTCCATACTGTTACACTACCAGCAGCAAGTGGAACCATTTATATAAGACAGGATGGGTCCATTGTTGTTTAATATTGTTCACACCAAGCGGGTAGACCACAGTGCAAGGGGTAACATTCATCTGAATGTTACAGCCAAAACCAAGCTTGATAAATTCTTTCATTTTTCTTTCAGGTGTTGGTGAGCTGGGGCAAATTTTTGCTGACATTAGTAGCACCTTGGTGTGATTTTCAATTCATACAACCCATCTGATTTCAGGTTTGACGCGCTGTGTGTTTAGACAGTCTGATTTTAATGACCCTTGAGATTCCATCTCTAAACATTAGAGATGGTTGTGTTAAAATTACTTTACTTTTCAAAATACTCAGAGTAGGCATTTATAATAGACTGGTACTTCTGTTTACACACACAGAAAAACACAAGGTTTGCTTTTTAAATGTATTTTAGCGCTATTAACAATAATTTAATCCACTACTATCGACTCATATTTGAAAGTTTTGCCTTACAGCTTTTATGTGAGGTACATAAAATATAGGGAACCATATGACATTTCCACACACTTTAAGAGATATTATCAATTATTAAAAAGGAAGCAGCCCCATAATCCTTCCTATCCCGGAGCAAGTGTATTCAGATATTTGTGAGCACATCTTGGTCAGATGTCCCATGTGCATTGTTATTGACTGGGAGTGGTACCTATAGCACCATTACCATAATTGCTTTACTTGTTTCTATTATCAAACATTCACATTTTCTGGTTTACTCACAAGAAAACCACACAAACGTAACAAAATCACCACAGGCAAGTCAGTCAAATCAGCAGCAGATACAGCAACACAGATTAAAAACAGACCAAAGAGACATAAATGTAAGAAACAAAAACATAAAAATACAGAAAGATGAAATAAAGGCAGTGTGAGCCATGGGCAAATAGAAAAGGATAATAGTTAAGAGACAGAAGGAAGCAGAAAGTGAGAGCAGCTGGAAGGAAACACATTGAGGAGGGAATTGATACAGGCATCAGCAGGGTTAGAGGAAACGACAGAATGAGAGATGGGTCTTGGCAGAGAAGACCATCTATCTTTCTCTTCTGCTGCCATCAGCTTTCTTGACACAAACCCAGACAATTGGCCATAACTGTCCGCATGTGCTTATCTGTGGATAATAACAACATACACACACAGAAAAACACAAACACCACCTACACCCTGATGTGTTGCTAAGTAGAATAGTAATCAAGCTATTCATTAGCGCAGTAACAAAGGCCATTACTGGCTAATCAACGATCTTCAAACTCAATCGAGAAAAGCTAATAGAAATTTAATCCAACAGTGCGCCTGGCAGTGGAGGAGGTTTGTGTGTGAGGGTGTGTCTGTGTTGATATTAGACAAAATAGTTAGCCTATTCTTGTGGCTTTAAACAATTAACATAGAGTATTAGAATACTGAAATAATACCACATATATATATATATATATATATATATATATATATATATATATATATATATATATATATATATATATATATATATATATATATATATATAAAAAACCAGGTTAATAACTACAGTCAAGCTTTGTGTGACTTGATCTTACAGAATGCTGCTCAGTAAAAATTCATCCAACATTCAACCAGCATTATTGGCATGTAGAACAAGCATGCATGACAAAATGAAATATACTACCAAGTAGTCCTTAGTGATTAGTTATTTTGCCCTCACTGACATTCTCATTGTTTACCTACACTTACTGATCTGTCAAAGGAAGCTTTAATCAGAGGAGCAGCCAAGAGCACAATTGTAATTGCAGGAGCTGCAGAGATCCGCAGCTCCGAAGGATGAAAGAAAACCAGTTGGAAGCAACAAACATGTTAAAATTAATGTGAAGGTTAACCTTCAATAAGAACGTCGAATGCGGTGAACATCGAAGCATATTCATGTGTCAGAAAAGAATAATCTGAGGAAAGACTTGAGAGTGGGGTTCAGGTTTGCTCTCTTTTGCATATGACAGAGTGAGCTACTAGAAAAGTTTTGATAGCTTTTTGAAGGATACAAAACCAAAAAGAAAACAGAAATGGAGAAGCATGAAGCTACAACTTATATTGCCTCTATGCTAGAATTTTAAGTGAAATTTAAGAGTTAACATGAAAATAAAAAACTCAAACCATTTTGATTTCACTGTAATATTTGTCATAAAGAAGAATGAGAAAAAAATATATCAAAAAAGCTTAAGATGATGTCTTTCATTCCACCTGAATTACGTTTTACTTTGTGTTGGTCAATAAAATCCCATTAAAATGCAATTAAGTTAAGGGTTGTGACATGACAAAATGTGAAAATGGTATAAATACTTTTGCAAGGGACTGTAGATTATTTTAAACCCTCGTTTCAAGTGATAGTTCTACAATTATACTTCTAGTGGTCTTTTATCTGCACATCTGGATTTTACATAATACAGCCTGATGTACAAATATTAAAAATTCAGCTTCTGTGTGAATCTTTAAGCATCACCTCCTAAGTAGTGTAATTTACAACTGTACAAGTAGTAACTATTGATTTAATAAAGCAAGCTGAAACAAATGCGATTTGAAGGGAACACATAGTGTGTGTGTAGGTGTGTGTGTGTTCATTCTCTTTTATTCACTTCCTCCAATTCGAACATTAAACCTTCTAGTTGGCAGCGTTCTAGGAAATACAAATGGCCACATTTTTGTGCCAAGAGGACCTTGCTTAATTGTCCTTTCAACTTTAAGATCTGTACAACACACCCTCATCCCAACACCATGTTTCTTCCTAACAGCACTTTTTCCACATAAATCTAATTTCCTTTTCATCCACTCCACCATAAACTACAATTTCCAAACATTGCCTTTCCAATAAAGATTTTGTTTATGTAGAAGGAACATTTAACAATAAGAGTAAGAGTAGGGCAGTCTGCGTTTAGGCTCCAAACAAAAGCACCATGCTTAATAATTGAACAAATGATTTAAAGAACAAATAAGGCAGCAAATAAAGCCCTTTCTCAAGCATAAGTGTGGCAAGCTGACACAAGCACATAACCAGATGTGTAGAGACAAGATTTTGTAAAATTATGTCAAACACAGTCACAAGAAAACAGACTGTATTTAAGATAAAATGTCAACATTTGTGCTGGAACCTATAACACTTGGTTTGAATAATCAATGCATCACTTCCATTGTGTGATGCGGGCTCTCCAGCACACATCACACACATCCACCAACATTATATTTGTACCATTTCACATCACTGTCTTAATTGGCCATATGTCCTGGTGTTTCCGTCTGCGTCTTCTCCACGCTTGGGAGGTGATTAGGACAGTTCTGCTGCCCAGTGCTTCTGTGGGGAATTCACTGCAGCCAGCAACACCACAGCAATACATTACACACTGTGAGTGGCCAGACTGGCAGATTGTGCAGGTTAACATAAGGTCACTATGGATATATATGGGACTCAAGGCGGAGAAGTATGTTTGCCTGTAGGTGTGTGAATGTGTGTGTGTGCGTGTGTGTGTGTGTGTCAACATGGGATTTCAGAAGTTCTGACAGCTTAATTAATTAGATCCAAGCAAGTGACATAAAGACCCAATTAACCGTGCTGACATAACTGGGTTGCCATCAACAATAACCCCTTAATGAAGTTCTGGAAAAACATATCAGATGAAAACTAGTTCAGAGTAGGAGTGGATATCTTTTTTCACGTTTTTAAGCATTTATATGTTGAACAATGACAAAAAGGAACGCATAGTAACTTTCCCTTATCCCATTACAATTGTAAACTTCAATAGACTAACTCAACGCACACCATACATGTGAAGTTAAAGAAACATTATACGTGGTTCTCGTTTTTCTTTTACAAATCAAAATCTAAACAGTGCAGGTGTATTTGTCTTCAACACTTCTGGATTATGTCTCTACCAGCTTTTCACATACAAACTGAATTTTTTTTCCTGTTGTTCTTGCAAAATATTTCAAGTTCAATCAGATTCAATGTATAGCACTTGTGAAAATCAGTCTTGCTAATCATTCTCACCCAGAGTTAGGGCAATACTTTGACTGGGCAATTCTAGCACATGGATTAGTTTTTTTTCCTACACCACTCCATTGTAGCTCTGTACCGTAAAAATAGTTCTAACTTTCTAAAAACTGTGACAAGTTTCCCTGCTTACACTGGAGACTGGCATCCCAAAAGCATACCACCTAAGAGTTTTATTATGAAAAAGATGTTTTAAGAGTGATGTGTCATTATACTTTTCTTCCAAACATTGTTTTTTGTATATAAAACAAAAGTTAAATTTAACCATAGCAAACACCATATCATTGTGTTGGCTGTGCCCTCTATGTAACTTGTGGCAAACTTTACGTCTTATGAACTCCAACTTCAAAAATGGTTTCCTTCTTGCCAGAATTACACTGTTGGCAAATTTAACCAATGCACACTTAATAGTTGTCCTGGAAACAAATTCAAGCATGTACTTTGTGAACCCCTGTTTTTGGTTGATTGAACAGTGCTCCATAAAATACTGTAAGATTTGGACAATGTTTTATAATCTAAGCTTCCCCTAAACTTCTTCATGTTTTTGTCTATCTTGTATGTATTTTGATCCGTACGATCCAGTAAATATTATCCAAAAACAAAAATCTTGGAGGCATTCCAGGAACAGGTGCATTTATTGTGAGATTTATTTTATAGGAATCAGAGAGAAGAGATTGCATGCTAATATGTGGCACGTTTTTTTTTCATTTGTTAAAAGTTTTTGCAAATAAAATTTTCCTTCCACCTAACAACCATGGACTATTTTTATTAATTGCAAAACAAATCCTAACAAAATATATTAATATTTGTAGTTGGAAACTAAGACATGTACTACAGCATACAGTATTTGAAATTGTGTTTCGAACTGTTTTTACAAGCCTATGGTCTCTAGCTGACTAAACATATTCAAATTAAGGTACACTGCAGATGAAATATTTTATGTCTTCTTTGCAGGTAGAAGACATATTATATATGATGTGTATCAGAGAGTAGGAAATACTCTCCAAGGTGTCCAGTACAGACAGAATCAGGACACAAGAGGACGCCTATTTGGACTGAGACAGCTTAACAGAGAGCTATTTATAACCTACTATTCTGCTGCAACGTGGTACAAGTGATGATGTATGACTTGCATGTATGATACATGAGCGTTATGTTACTCAGCTGTGACTTTTTTTGTTCTTGAGTATTTTCACACTGCATAATTTATTATGCAACACCCAGGCATGCACTTTTTAAGGACTAACAAAACTTACCTGTGCCATGTTTACCTGAAATCTAACCAAGGTACATAAGAAGATGGCTAACAGAGGCATAAAGGGAAGTAGCTCAGCACTAAAGGAGGTCACAGATGTTCTGAACAGATAGCTTACATCGGTCTCTCCAGAGTGCACACAAACACACATGTGCACATGCCTACTCATACACTCCACCGTGTTACCACTGAGATTTAACACAGGTGCAGATGCTTCATAGTGATCTATTAGACTCACCCTCTACCATCAACATTCAAGAGTGGAGAGGTGAAAAGATGGATGGGGAACAATCTCTAGAGAGTGTTGGAAAAAGAAAAGGTATTTCCACAGCAATGCTGAAGTAGGAAAAGAGAGAGAGAGAGAGAGAGTAGGTGAGGCTGTGATAATGGTGAAGGGGGAAGAGGAAACAAGAGTCAGATAACTGTGGGTGATCCATTAAAAGTAAGTTGACAATGTCAACAGATAGGGAGAGCAAGTAAGGAAGGATGGGACAGAGAGGGAGCAATGGCAAAAAAGACTGCAAAGGAATAAAAACAGAAAAGTGAAAATATAAAGAAAATGTACAAAAGACAGATGCGTTATTTCTATAGCATGTCAGGAACTGGGAAGAGAAAGAGCAGAAAAAGATGGAGTGGTAAAAGGGTGGAAAAGGGAGTAGAAAGGCTAGCTGTGGAAGAAATGCTGAAGTAATTTATTAGGCTTCCAGGCTTGGGAAAACAACAGCAGGAAAGTAAAAGTCATGTGAGGAATGCAAAGGCGAGAGCTAAGGTGATGGTGTAGAAAAAAAATCAGCAAGACAATGAATGTAGGTGAGAGTAGTAATTTACACTACAACGCACGTGTTAAAAAAGTGTGTGTGAAAATGTGTGTGAGCATGAAATATCCAACACCAGCTTTTGCTAATTTTTCCAACTCATTTCTTCACGAGGAGGAGCCAGGCATTACATGGTGGAACTACCACTGTGGAAGATTGATTGATGGTCTGTCCTTTGGAGACATGGTGCAGGTGGTTGGTGAGTTAATGGGAAAAAGATGTGCAGGAAGCACAAAAAAGAAGCGTAGACTCATGACTTAGAAATGGAAGTTAGAAAAGCATGAAAAAGACCACAAAAGACTGTGTAAGAATGACAAAAGCCACTGTGGCTGATACAGAGGATGATCCTGGTCCGTTGGGTGAATTACATGACTCATGTGGAAACTAATCCAAAGTATTTTTTAAATGTTTAGGGCACAAGCTATTTAAGAACACAATAAATATGACACCAGGGGTTTGCTGTCAATACAGACATAAAGGCAGATGAGCCTTACCTGTGAATCTAGGAAGCAGAGACAAATTTCTCCAATGGATCGTTAAAATACAGAAAAAACTGAGACTCTTTTTTTAATATTCTGAATTTCCTCATCATTGCTTTCTATCCTATCTTCAAGTTCTCATGTTCAACACCCGAGGGCCTGCTGGGTTTATGACTGTTTACAAAACGTGCAATTAATTTGTTTTAAAACCAAATATTGATGGAGAACGAAGAAAGCCGAACAGCCTCTACACTGATACACAGAACCATGCAAAATAACTAATGAGAAAACCTTTTTACACAAAATATTCACTTTCTGGGAAAACAGCACTGATGGGTTAAGATGGGGGTGTTTGGGTGGTAAAAATGGAAAATAAAGCCCTTGACTCAAATCAGGAAAAGACAAGTCGCAAAAACACACAACTCCACTCAACGCCTCAGACATGTCAAGGGAACATTTTCCCAAACGGACACCGACCCAGTAACAGCTGGAATTAAAATCAACACCTAAAAAACCATCAGGTAAAAGTTCAAAAGGGAGCCACTTTGAGCTTGTCATAGAGGGAATAAAAGTTTGTAATATAAAAAGATTAAACTTACAAAAATCTACTGACAACTGACTTATTTGTTACTTTTTATCTTTAGGTAGTTCTTGCACTTGAATTTAATATACTTTAAAAGGAATTATAAGTGGACCATTACTTATAATGATCCACCTGCAGACAGCTGTAGAAAGTTTATTAAGCACTAAATATTATTTACTGACCAATTTATATGCTACAGATTCTTTGAACTTAACACAATCCTACAAAAACCTTTTATTACAGTTTTGGGAATTTTGTTAGGCCTGTCATAGTCATCATTTTACCTAGAACTTTTCTCCTGCAGCAGTGAACAAGTGTTAAAATGACTGACAAGTTACTAAATTATAGAACAGCCTTGTGCAGACTCATGGGTCAGTGCAGTGAAAGTTTTCATGTCTCTGCTCTCTGTATTTATGTCCATGCTGTTTTGCGCCTTTGGACAATGATGTATTTTGCCTTTTCTACTGAGCTCTCTTGTTCCCTAAGAAGTAAAACAAGAATGTTCACAAAGGAATGAAAGAGAGTTTGTAAATCTCAGCTGATGCATAATTCATAACAGTCTCAAAAATAAGAAAACTTGTTTAGGCTGCATTTCATATAAAATAGATTAAAACTTCCAAATGAGACTAATTCAATGTGACACAGGGCACATTGATTGAATCTTTATTCATGTATTTTTAAGTCAATAATTTCATCTTTGATGTAGACCTGCATTCAACAAGATTGCCTTACCAGGTGACATATTTAAAATCACATATTCAATGCAAACATTAAACTACTAAATAAAGACAGTTAAGAGAGAAGAACTATGTGAAAAAGAGATTAAGATAAAAATTGAAAAAAAAAAAACATAAATGAAAACTCCTCAAACTACTTAATGGACTTCATTAAACTTATCAAAACAGAGATATAAACATGATGAAGAAGCTCTTAACTAAATTTTAAACAGCAAATTGAAAAAGACTAACCAATAAGTAAAAGAACGAGGAAAAAAGTCACCAAACACAATCTAAAGGAACATTTTCAAACTATTAAACTTGCTAGTCAGGGTGTTACAGCACTAAGTACTGACCATGATGAAAAGTCTGCAGCCAGGCAGTTTCTAAAAGCACCTTTTGTTCCTGCATAGGGTTTTGGGGAAGCAGGGAAAACCCACAGTCTATTCCATTGGCCCAAACACAGTTTACGCCCTGGAAACATGACCAGCTGGAAACAGGTCTAACACAGCAACAGAAAACTATCCACACTCAAGCTCTATGTTTGTATATGTCAAAGCTGATTCACTGTAAAGTGTAGGAGTTCTGATGACACTCCATAATCATTAGAGCATGAAGAGGCTCTGAGCTGCTTGGGGGCATGCTAATCCTTTTTAATTGACTCTCAAACTCTCCAGTGTTATTAAAACCACCCAATAACAAAATCAGCTTTGCTTTATTAGCTTGGTCAGATGAATTATTTGAGACCATCCTGTTCATTTGTGTTGCATTCTTCAATTCATTTACTATTCATGAATGAATGAGAACTAACCTGAAGAGAAATATCTTACTTTTCCACACCAACAGACCTTTTTATCCTAGTTTTTCTAAAATAAATTAATTGTACACCAGAAGAAAAATAAAACTGACCACAAAGAATTGAGATTCTACTCAGAGTGCTACAAGAAAGCATCCACACCTCTTCACCTTAGGCAATAAAATCAATTTGATGATGATTTTTCAATTCTCTGCACACAATATCTCATAATGTCAATGCAAAAATAGGTTTCTATAAAGATGTGTAATTTTATTGTTAAAAGCTTGGTGATGCATAGCACTTGGAGTTCTGACAAGAGAAGCTTCTCTAATCATAAAAATCTTCAGGATAATTATGCTAACATTCTATTGAATTAAATCTTGCAAAGAAAAATGCCTTTCAGACTTCAATAACCAAAAGCACTTCACAAATGTATTAGAGAGGTCTTTGTATCATTTTGCCACAAATATGGATCAGAAAGTAGCAGAGCACCACATGGATTGGTGGCTTCTCAGCAGAATATTACTGTACCAATGTTTCACATGTGGTGCCATCAGACACAGATACTTTTCAAAATCAAGCGAGAATAAAAACATTAATTGCACTGATGATAACCTCCTTTTATAATTCACTTAAGATTACGTTAGCGAATGATGATGTGATGTGAATGAAATGCAATTAATTGGCAGCAATTATTTAAAGCCCAGGCTTATTAAAATTTTTTTCAATCCTGGTCTCAGATGAGGAATTTACTGTCAAGTGGATAAGTATATAAAATTATCTCTCAATTTCTACCAGAAGCCTAATTACTGTTTGATGTTCATTTCATCCTCTATAACAAATCAACTTGTGCTAAAAACTCTCACACAAATTACAAATTGAAAAGCCTTTTTTGTTGTCCAAGAAGCGTTACAAGGTCTAAGAACTTCCCAAGCTCAACAGAACAGGAACACATTTTGTTATTTGACAACTCTACACGGAGAGTCAAAACAGTGTGCACATTCATCTGTGACAACACTGTCAGGATTGCCAAGGGCAACAGGGGTAGCTGCAGTACACTCTATGTAGTCATGTCACTTCTCAGATTTGTCTCAAACTATGTCAAGACAGACAAGAGGGAGGGAAAAAACTAAGACATTATGAGAATGACAGAGAGGCAGAACATTCTAAAAAATCACAAGCAAGACAGGTAAACAACATAAGATACAGAAAGACAGAAATAGTAATTGAGAGAAATGAAAAAAAGATATTCAGAAGTACAAATTTAGTCACACAGAGAACTTGTAGCTGCAGCTCGAGTATTGAATTTAGTGAAAAAAAAAATAATGATTGAAAAAAAGCCTCTTTAACATGTTTGAAAGAGATTAGGCCAAAGACACACAATCGCACCAAACCCCAAAAAAGCTTTTGAGCAGGTAATGAGAGGGAAAAGATTGGGACCTTCTAATTTGAGAGTGTGCTGGGAGGGTGAGGTGATGAGGGGGATCCACACAAATGCCTTCATTATACCTTGCTGACATACTTCTGAGTGAAGCACCCACTCAACCCTCAATCTACACACACACAAAAAACATCCTTTCTTCAAAACAACTCAAACCTCAGACCACAGAGAGCTGAAAGAGTGAATGATCATTGGCCTGCATATTTCCTGCCCACTTCAAGTAGCGAAAGAAAAAAATAACGTGAGTTAAGTTGTCAGTAAAGGACAAAATACAGAGTGCCTCTATAACGGGAAGTTTCCATCTTTGTATTTTAATTGATAGTTCCTGGAAGTGGTCTAGCTGATGGACATATTTAATGTAAGTGCTGTGATTGGAGTCAACATAAGAGAAAAAAATAGCTTCTACATTTATTGCAAATGCAGTACCATCTTTTCAAAGGTATTTGCGACACAGAAACATACTTTTGAAGACAAGCGGATCATATTTTAAAGCACAGACATATGTTTTAAATGTGATGGTCGAGTGTTAAGTGAGAGCAGTGCAGGTACTGAAAATGAAAATAAGAAATCTTAATCTGTCTGCATTTGAAAATGCACAGCACATCTCTTACTGTATATTTAACTACAAGACCTGGGAGAAAAAGTTAAGAAGAATTAGTATAGTACATGGTTACATGATTACTTGAATGTGTGATGGATTATTTGATGGAATACTTGACAAGTAAAATATTTGAGACCTGCAGCTCTCAATACTAGTCAATTCACTCAACGGTCCTCCACTGTAAGGACTGTGTGATGAAAGTTTCATCAGGTGTCTGTCATGTTCCTCATGTGGTCGTCTGTGTACAGTCCATATTATTGTGACCAGTGACAAGGATTTTCAAATACCATGTATAATGCCCTAGAATCACCATTATTCATGTAGAAAAAGATATTACCCAAAGTAATTTTGGTTCTTCTTTTTTTCTTTTTAGCAGTTATCAATCTTATCCATTATTCCCAAATATGATGTAGTAGAAAAGTAGCAGTGCTTACATTGGTTTATCAAGGCACTACGTAGAAAATGTAGAAACGTAGAAAACTGATAAAAAAAAATTGTGACAATCTTAAGAGAGTTTAAAGATTCAAAAAGAAAGAAAGCAACTTGCAAAGAAAAAAAAAACCTCATGTTGCAGCTCTATGTAGTCCGATCCGATGTCTAAAAGGTGCAATTTGCCTCATCCCTGAAGTTAAGTACACCTTATCAATAATATAGGAAGATTACACTCCCCACACTACTGTAAACATTTGCAGTTCCTGTGCCTGTGTGTCTGGCATTTTTACACTTAGCTAAGGTGGAATAAAAAAATAAACCATGATTTATATCCACTTGTATCCCACATAGTGGGCAGAAATATCAAATGCATAATTTGATCTTTATGTGGAGATTATAAATTTACTGCATGTTGCCAACACCCTACAATACCACAGTTACAACTAAAATGAAAAAAAAAAGAAAAAGCTGCTCCATTTCATCTTCCTCATTTGGAAATTACTCTTCAATGATAAACCAGAGCAACGGCATTTTTCAATAATTTACCCAGGTAGTTGAAATAAAAAAGAGATTGCTGACTAATCTGAGGATTAAGGTGATGATTTCTGACAGAGGTTGGGGATCAACATAAAAGTGTGGTGAGAGATGAGCTGTGGAGCTTACTATGCCAGCTGAAAGAGGATTAAGGTAAGTATCTATTGGGAAAGCAGCATTACAGAAATTGTTTTTTTTTGTACATAGAAAACAGCCATACAACCACAAACATAAATACACTCAAGCAAAGCTTACAATTGTGTACGCATTTTCTATTGATGCAATTTTAATTCCTGGGGTTCAGAGGTGAAAACATTTCATTTAAAAGAAAATGCAAATATGATATTACATATTTTCAACCCGGTATTGTTCAGAAATTCTAACTATAGACAAATAGAGAAATACAAATAGAAATAGCCTTCATTGTCCCACAGGAAGGAAAATTAGGTGTAACAGCAACATCAGACATGTTCACACTAACAATGAAAAAGTGCTAACATTATAGGAAAAATAAAAATAATAATAATAATAACAATAGTACAAGATATTTTTTCTAATGAATGACAACAGTAAAATTGTGCAGAACTAGCTCAGCCAAACAACGGAGAAGCAAAGGGTGTGTTTTGTCAATCAAAACTACACACACACACACACACACAAAAAAAACTTGTAAAAGCACACGCGAGGTCAATTTGACCCCGCAGGGACTGCGCACAGGGTAAAAACTCAAGCAGAGTCCTCTCCGACCCTTTGGGGGACTTGGGATTTATTTATTTAAACCTCTATAACATTCCAAGACCAGTCCTCGAGATCTACCATGCTGCAACTTTTAGATGCATTTCATATCCAACCCACCTGAATTAACTGCAAAATTCCCTCATCAGGTCTGCAGAGGTCTGGTACTGACCCATTCATTTTAAGAAATATTTATCTAAAAGTTGCAGGACTTGACTCCTGGTCAATAGGTTTAGGTTGTAGGAGTACATGTTGCCCCCTTTTCCTCACCCAACTTTATTTTCCTACTACTCTCCAGTTTTGCATTACTTGTGTTATTTAGAATAATAACTTTATGTTCTCTCTGTTTCTTTGACTCTTTTTAGAAGCTACATCCAATCTGGTAATTCAGTTTAGCTGTGACTTCTTCCTGGAAGGGAGCAATCAGTTGAGTTGGTGCTGTCAACAATCTGTTCTCCTTTTATAGATGATCCATCTGGCATTGTATTTCACCGTTTATCACTGTCTCTCTCCAAGATATGGACACTGGCTGAGTTTCATCTGTCATAGCTCTTCGTGCTTCCTCTCGTCCTACGATACAGACTTGAAATCTCTCTCAAAGCTCATCTGCTTAGCTGTGTTTCTCTCCTAAATGAAGCCACTAAAGTAGCTACTACATTCACTACTTTTCTTTCAAATATTAAGAACGTCTGGATCAGTGGTACTTTGTTTTTTGTGTGTATGCTCTGTCTTCTCAAACCCCCAGTCGGTTGTGGTTGATAGCCACTCACACTGAGCATAGTTCTGGTGGAGGTTTCTCCCTGTTAAAGGGAGTTTTCATTTCCACTGTTATGTGTGCGAGATTACTTCAAAGTCAATGACAGTAATGTTTTTACTACATGCTAGGTTTCCTTAGATAGAAAACTTTTTAACTAATATGAATAATAAACAGAGCTTGAGTGCAGTTTTTGAGAAGTAGGATCAATTTGGAATGCATCCTATTTTATCTGTATGATCGGAGTGTCTTGTTGTAAAAGTACATTTTGTAAATTGACACAATATTAAAAGTAGAGAACTGACTTGAAAATAACCATTTACTAATAGAATAATAATAAATATATTGACAGATTTATCCAATTGCAAAATAATCAGTAGTTGCAGTCCTACTCAGCTTACTCTAAATATATGAAAAGGAGGCCTTTGTAAGTTTTTGCCTCACTAAAACTGATACCTTCTGACAGACAAATCTACTACAGTTTTCATCACACAATCTCACATATACACAAAGATACCCAAATGATTAGGCAAATGCTTTTGTCCAAGCCTACTTGACACTGTTTAACATGAGCATTTGTTAGAAAAATGGCACCAATGGTCATTGTGAAGGTTTGTTTGTCCATGAGTGCGATAACCTCATGGGACCTCACTAACGCACAGATGTGCCTGTCACCCCCTGGGAAGATGTGTGAGTGTGTGTGCAGCATGCTTGAAGATAAAATATATTTCTTTTGCCATCCTTGAGCTATAAAACAGCAGTAGTGGACATACCTCCAGTAGGAGAACATTTTCTGAATCTTACATTTGAATGACTGGTTTTATAGAAAATACACACACACACACACACACACACACACGCCCACGCGCACACCTACGCCAACATGCTGCACACTCCAATGAAGGAATTAATTGTTTTGTGGTTTAAATATGTTATGCCACAGTACATTTAAGGAGTGGCCAAAAGCCATCATCTCAGTAACTACATTGATTTAGAGGGTGGATGAAGTGGTTAAGAATGTGACAGGAACTTGACCAGGCTCCAGAAACATATCAAGTTACTGTCTGACTTTTGTGTATGCATTAGTGTGTGCGTGCTTGTGCCTTAGTGACACGTGGAGCGCCTGTCACCACACATTGATGTGTTTATTTCGGTGCAGCTGGGGTGATCACTCAAAAACAGACAGATGCAGACAGGCACACACACACACACACCAGAATGCAGAAATCTATAACTCCACCTGTCGTGTGCAGTCCACTGACTCTCCTGACCCTCTGGGGTGACAGGGACTCTTTTAAGTTAGAAGATATATGTATTATCGCTGTCAGTTTGCTGCCTTCGAGTCCTAATGGGCCTCACAACATTTGTGCGATATGTATACACTTGAACTGACTGTGGCTCAGTTCCAAATTTCAAACAGCTGCTCACTTTTAGCACAGCTACTTCAGGGTGTTATCTGTCAATGGACTTGAGATCTCAGTGATGAAAAAAAAAAAAAAAAACTAAACCAAACTGTGAGGATAGTTTATGGAAAGTAAACGTTCAGCTGCAACTGTTGACAGCCGACTGAATTTACAGACTCTTTAATCAAGAAGATTTAGCTGCATCTGTATGATTTCCTAACATCCCAACTTGTCTCCCAAAGTAGGATCAGAATGCAAGGTATAAAAAAGCATGTAGTAAAGACTTTCAGTTCACAGAAAAGGTGTTGTTCGAGGAGAGTAAAAATGAGGCAGCAGCATGTAGGTGTGTATACATTTTCTTTGCTGTCTGCAATTAGTTTGACTTAAAATTATCTTTTAAACCTGTCCGTTTGTGTACTTCTAGTCATGCTGTAACGCATTTTTTTCCCATCGTATATATTAAATGCACACATATTGCATATGTCAATAGGAGAAGAGGGTTGGCATTTGACTGCTGTTATACATTTTATGAGTGTGAATGTAAATTTTAAGCATGTTTGTTTGGGGAGTAAAGACTTTGCTTCAGCATGTTGACAGTCAGGTACCAGCTGGGCAGTAAGACATGGATATCACAGTCGTCAACTGGTCCACAAGGCGACTGTGGTCACTAATATTAGAACGTTTTTAAGAGAGGTCACAGGACACCAAGAATGAGAGCTGTCAATTTAAAAAAAAAAGTGAGAGAAGGAGGATTCAAGTTGTAAACATTACACTCTGTTCATAAAGTAGAGATTCTTCACTGCTTGTGCTCATGCAGAGATGTTAGGTAAATCATTTGTTTTTTTCTTCTCCAGTTTCGAGTCAAGTTCCAAGACATGCAAGTCTGAACTCATGTCCAAAGTCGAAATTTGCATATTCCAAGTCAAGGCTCAAAGTCTAAACTTTAAATTTAAATTTAACTGAATTTAACATTCATGTAAGTAATAGTAAAAATCAATAATTAATTCCCATTACATATGAATGCTTTTTAAAAGGTGAATATATTTGACAAGTGCAGCAAGGTGTTAAGAAAGTGCTGCTTTTCACAGCAAATATTGTTATTCAGAAGAACTATGGTCATATTTTCTATATTAACTTCTCTCTTTTTGAAACAATGTCTGTCAGAAAATATGCATTTCTTAGACAACTATTATTTTAGCATGACACTCTTTATAACTGCATATTTTTGTGTCAGATAAATACGAAATACCTGTAATAAAAAGAGCTCTTCTAGGAATACAAGCGCACATACTAGCTATATCAGCTCCTTGGGAGATCTCAATGTTTCTCTTCCATAACTTGATATAAATATTATCTTGTGTAAAGTGGAAGATATTTAAATGGTAAATGTTTCAGAGGACTAGAGCGGTTTACTACATTCAGTCATTCACCCATTGACACAGAGATTCATACTGCAGCCACAGCTGCCCTGGGGCAAACTCACAGAAGCAAAGCTGCTATGCAATCGGCACCAATGGGCTTTCTGACCACCACCAGCAGTCAAGGGGGTTCAAGTACACAAGTGGTGAATTTTCAGCTAAAAAATGCAACTCCACTTGTCATCATTTGCGTTAGTCTGAATTACAGTCTTTCACGAGTTCATAAAGTCAAGACTAAAGTCATTATATTTGTGACTTGAATTACACTTAAGTAGACACAATCATCAAAATGATTCAAAAACAGATTCCAAAGTTTTTGGTGCATATATCTATATTTATTGAGTATCTTAAAACAACTTTATCATCACTTTTATTGCATCAGCAATAAAAAAACACAACACATACGCTTAACGTTTTTGTCCCTATTGTCTATCCCTGGATTGGATACACAGTTGTTCTTCACAGAAGTAGGAAAAAATATGTATCCATAAAACATAAAATCTGGAGAAACTGTAGCCAGGGCCTAAGGGAGCGAATAAAACTGAGAACAACAGAGCTGATGGCAAAGAGAAAAGATGTGATAAGAACAGAGAAAAACAGAAAATCAAGGGCAATAAAAAAAATAGTCAGGGTTACAACCAAGGGTCTTCAGATGGTTTTAAATCCAAATCCCTCTAAAGAGCTTCAGCAGACAGACAAGACAGACCAATCCATTTTCCTGAAATCCCATTATGACAGGAGTAAGACGACTGGAAAAGGTAGCAAATTGAACACAATGGAAAAGTAGCTTTATTTTTCTGTATGCGTGTGCATGTGTGTGTGTGTCTATGTCCATACAATTTTTGCTGCACAAATGTGTTCAAACAGTTGTCAAATATAAAATGCAGTAAAAAATGCTGATAAGGCAGAAGTGATAATGAGTCATTAGTGCGGAAGCTGTTCTCCGAAGGAACTGAGCATGAGTGAGAATAGGTGCCAGACAACAAAAAGACAAAAACTGACTAATAATCAGAGTTTTTATCTTTGAATGTCATAGGACTTATGTCTCAACAAGATCTAGAGAAACTCATCCATGTGTTTATCTTTAGTCGCATTGATTATTGTAAACTAGATGCAATATTGTAAAAGGGAAAACAAAAAATCTGATTTTCCTGTCTTCCTTTTCTCCTACCCCACCTCCATCTTAGATTTTCTCCTACATGCTTTCTCAATTTGTATGCTGATATGCCTTCTCTCTTTTCTCTTAGGGGAGTTATGTACTTAAGTGCAATAGCAAACGACTATCAAACCCTGAGGATGGAAACCTGATTCAGAGACTCCCCATCCGCCAGCGACGCCTTCTCTAAGTGCACACTTTTCAAAGTGGAGCCTGGGGTCACTCCACTTCCCCAGTGACTAAATGCATAGATGAAATAATGACTTTTCATACATACAGGTACAAACCATCTGAAAGTGAGAAATTAAACAACAATCTGCATAGCAAATAGTTTGGATGTAGATCCATCACTCTGAGAATTAAAGTGACCTAAGTGGCCCCAAAATAAATGCCTACTACAGGGTCAACTTTATAAGTTAATGAAATGTCAACGTGATAATGCACTTGACGAATATAATTGTGTTCATTGTGTTCATGTGCTACCCACAAACATAATTAAATGTTTGCTGTAAAAGAGGCAGTTAGTTTGTTACAAAGTTTAGGTCACACAAGTGAGCAAATATGCTTGCTTACTTAAAGTAGTAATTTCTAATATGTTTCATGCTGCCTAACACTTTAAAGTACCTTGATTATGATTCACCCCCACTGACCTTTTTCCTATTTTGTTTTCCTTAAATGGGTTTAAGGTGACCTCAAAGTGGATCTCTGGGGACCCTTAGGGTCTCAGTTCAAACATGTAGCAGAGCTTCCATGCATCCATCAGTCAAAACAGAATTAAGGTTGTTTCTTCCTGTGGCAATTCAGCCCATTTATTGTTGAATAATGTAAAAGTATGCGTGTTACACAATGTGTTGTATACCCAAAATTATTTTAGGCAAATCTATCGAAAAAGGCAACAAGTTAGATCATGTATAAAAAAATGTACTGTTGTGGATTACTACTACAGTACTAATACTGTATTAGGATCATATAACAGATTTGTTTTTTTATTTTTATAAAAATAAACAGTATGTTATATGATGGTATGTGAAATAGAACATGCAACATTTTCATGCCACTCCTGAAAAACACTGTTAAAAAGTTTTAAAAAGTACTGCATTTGATACAATTCTTAGTTCTGTAGCGCTTCTAGGCTTTTTCCATATGATTACTTCTATCTATATATATCAGCTATCATTTTTTTTTTTTTATTCTGTCACTCTCTTCCATCAATGACTTCCTTCTCCTGATCTCACGGCTTAGTTTCCTTTCAGCTCAGGAGGAGGTTAACGATAATATTGCACATACCTCAGCAGCTGGAATGCCCTCCGGAGGACGACACTGTAGCAGCACCTCCTGCTCCAACGACACTTCTTTTCCAAGGGGCTCTTGTTCGAATGATTTTTTCAGGTCTGAGGAGAGAAGGAAGCATTTTATAATGACAATCAAGGAATAGCAGTGAGAAAAGTGTCTTTTTAATTATGCTAAAAGTAGGTAAAAGTTGTGCAGTGGAAAAGAAGCTTAAATTATATGTTATATTTTGGTGGTGCTAGAGAATTAAATGTTGCATTACAAAGCAACACCCCAAATGTATTTTTATTTGTCAAATAAACTCCAGAAATATAAATAAAAATGTATCAAGTACTACTCAAATATGAAGATAAGGTACCCATTAATAAATACATTTAAAAAGTTAAATAAAATAAAATTAAAGAGTAATTCAGCACTTAGGAAGACCAGTTTAGAGGATGTGCCATGTCAGTACAAACCCGAGTCTTACCCTCACTCTTGAGTCAGGAGACAGACTAATTATAGTTGTTTTAACTCAGTCATGCATGCAGTGGCTTCTCACACCTTCCTAGTTTACAACAAGAGAAAACACTTAGCAACAATACTACTGATCTCGAAAGATAACCTGTTTTTTGGAATCCACATAAAACCACAAACACTTTCCCATCTGCCACTTTTGCTGTGTGGCTTTCTCTTTATAACTATGTACTAAATGTATCCTCACTTTCTGTCTTTGTAGATTCCATCAGAGTTCAGGGATCTCCAGCAAGCCAAAGACAATAAATGATTCACAGTAATGGTTTGCATGCTGTGATAAATGACAGCATTACAAAGCAGCACAGAATGTGTAGCTTTTTCTCCTGCTGAATGATTTGGGAGCTAAGATGTTTTTTCATTCACTTTGAGAGAAAAAGGCTCACAATTGTAGAATTAAACTATTATGGACATACACATCTTTCAATTCCCTTTTTCATCTTACTGTTTTCTTAAAAATGTACCACAGTATTTTTAATACTGACATTTTTTCTTTGATGGTGACTGCCACCACTGTCATAGTATTTTTTTTTCTAGATAGAATTATTTTATATTTACTGAGTGTGAAAGATTAATTCTTTACTATCCGGCTCAGGCTTTTATTCTCCTGCCTCATGATACTTTGTAATGACATACGTCTACTGGGAAAGTTGAGTTTACCACATGTGAAAATAATTAGCGTGTCACAGGAGAAGCTAATAAAGCATACTGTAATGTGATATAAGTGACAGTGTAGCAAGGCTTAGCAGGCAGCTGTATTTATGGGACCAGTCTGATGATGTGATGGATATCTATAGGAGCAGATGATGAGGGTGAAGTAGGAATAGCTGAAAGCAGATAACTCTCACAGAGTTTGCTTGAAATATGAGATTTCATTGTGCCAATTCTCCCCAATGACTTGGACTGAAACTAAAGGTGAAACTGGTTCATGACTGATATGTGACTAAGAAAAGCATTTGTATATTCTTACCCTGGAAAATGATTACTTTTCATCTGTAAGTTTTACCTCAGTTGTTTTAAGGTTGGAGTTAAGGTGTTAATTTTCAGTTTGTTTATTGTTTTATTCATGTGGTTAAAGAAAGACACTTAATTTTTTGAGGTATCAAAAGTAATTAATTTGATCCTGGCTAAGTTGAAGATTCTTACAAAATTAGCCTGCTTATTACACATTACTGTCCAAAGTTAGTGTAACTTAGAGTCAAAAACTTAAAGCTACAGGTGTGTGTCACTTTTTCTTTAGAAGTTCTAAGAACATTGGATGAAATGGTTTTCCAGTTGTTTCTGACCATGGATCTTGAAAGCAAATTTGAAACTTTACACATTGAGTTGGAGAATCCTTGGTGTGCAATAAGCTAAAGAAAAATTCAGGCAAGAGATTAAATCTATGTGTTTTAAACTTAAGTTTAAAAAAGACACACCTAAAGGTGTGATAAATAACTGTTCTGTCCTTTGCCCTTAAGTTTCAAAAGTGTTCAGAAAACTTTCAGTACATGCAGTGTCTGCTGCATGTCTATCCTTGTGTCTCTTTACTCTGCTGGTTCCCAAGTGTGCTCTTAATCACCTTAAGTGTCAGCAGTAGTTCACCATTTGCAGGTACATCCAGAGCAGACAGAACATTTTTTTTAAATATTGAACTGGTTGACTACAAGTTGCTGTCAGGAAATTTCATGCGGACGGCAGAAAGAAGTAGAAGGTTAAAGGGAGAAATAAAGAAAATGCTGCTTTAAAAATGCCTCATTTTAGAAACTATATATTTTTATCATGCCTGCTCAACATACAACATATGTTATATTAAAAAATGTAACAGTTTTGCCAGTTCAGTTTCCTTAAATATTCCACATATATCAGTACAACTTAAACTGGTTAAATGTTGTCAAGGTTCTAATTAGAAGCTGTGGAAATCTAAGATGAAGTATTATGTGTGGTATATAAATGTACAGGTCACAATCCTTCCAGTCTTCCACGTCTTTTAGAGAGGAAGCAAAGTCTGCGAACCTTGGGTCAGGTTCTCCAATCTCTGGTGCTGAGGCCATTGATCTGGTTGAAAAGCTCCTCGGTGGCAAGGTCCCAGGGGTGAATGAGTTCGGTAAGACTCTGGAAATTATGGGGTTGTGTTGGTCGACACACCTTTGTAATATTGCGTCGACATTGTGGGTGGTTCCCTTGCAATGACAGACTGGGATGGTTATCCCCTTATTTAAAAAGGGGGACCGCAAAGTACAATACACGGGGATGCTGCTGCCCACTGCTGTGAGCTGCTGTTGTTGTTATAAAACCTCTGACATAATGACTTTCTACTTCATCTTTCTTTTATGGCCACTCCATCCTCAGACTTTCTTTATGATGAGCCAGTAACCAGCAGCACATGCAAAATCCTCATGAAAAGAGGGTGGTTGGCACCACTTTTGCTTGTACAATCAATTGCACTCATAATCTTTGTAAATCGGCTGCACAGTGGTGCAGTTGGTAGAGCTGTTGCCTTGCAAGAAGAAGGTCCTGGGTTCGATTTGCATGTTCTCCCTGTGCATGGTGGGTTCTCTCCGGGTTCTCCGGCTTCCTCCCACAGTCCAAAAACATGACTGTCAGGTTCATTGGTCTCTCTAAATTCTCCCTAGGTGTGAGTGTGTGTGTGAATGGTTGTGTGTCCTGTATGTCTCTGTGTTGCCCTGCGACAGACTGGCGACCTGTCCAGGGTGACCCCGCCTCTCCCCCGGAACGTAGCTGGAGATAGGAACCAGCAACCCTCCTGACCCCATTAGGGACAAGGATGAACAGAAAATGAATGGATGGATGGATCTTTGTAAATCATATGCAAAACACTGACTTTTTGTGGGTACAATTTCTTTTTTGCTCACAATTTAGGAATCCTCAATTGGAATTTTCGTAGACCAAGTCCTATACATACAGCATGAATCATTGCTCAAAATCATCAGTTCTAAGGGCGGATATAAAGCTGTGGTCACTGCAAAACATCTTACTGCAGATGGATTCTTTTTACCCTCCAAAAAAAAAAAAAAAACCCAATTAGTTACGAAATGAACAACATTGTAAAAATACAAAAATGCAAAGCACTGGCACAATCAGCAACAGTTTTATAGCAATATATCCCACAACTCAGTTGAGGACAGTTACTCATAAAAATGTCTAACATGTTCTGCATAAAGTATACTGTGGTGTATACAGTAGTGTGTACTGTGGTGGAGTAAACCAATAACAAAGGTTGTTACAAGACACTATAGTAGATAGACAAATCCAATTTATATCCAGAAAAATATAATCAAATCCATTCAATCACATAGACAGATTAACTCCACATATTACTTATATTCCTATTTGATCCCAGTTATTTAGTGCAGTCAAATCCCAGCTGAATGTGAGATATTTGCCATAATTCTGCACCATCAGAAGCCAGGCGCAGTAAATCCAAATGTAAACAATAGCTGAAAATGTAATTATAAAAATTCTGAACTATTGAAAGAAGTCTGTCACTATTGGTTCTGATTTTGCATCCAAACAGACTTTTCTGCAGAGTCAATGCAGAAAAGTCAATGCCCCACAAAAGGTCATTGCTGTTAGTTGTGCTTTCTTTGTATCAGTTTCCTCCTTTATAATTTTGAAAAAAATATTTTAAAATGCTGTCAGCTCCCCTTGCTCAACAACTTTAAAATTCATCCACATAAGGTGGAATCTGTTATTACGTCCATAAACAGAGTGCGACTGTCTGACATCTATATTATTCTTTTGTGGATATGGTTTGCTTTGGGGTCGCAAACTGTTCACACAAAAATTTGATTGCAGTCACATTTAATGTTGCTAGTAGCCACAGAAACAGTAATATTAGCTGTGATATGTACACATGTAAGACCAGGTAAAATGTTGGTACCGAATGGTAGAGATCCAGGAGCTAATTAGCAGGCAGGCAGGTATGTAATGGTTTGTTAGCAAATAGAAAATGGTGGTAGGGCAGGATGAACTGACAATCTTTGGGTACAAAACTGCAAAGGACCTGCAAACTTACCCTGAGTTGCATTGAAGGCAAAGAAAATCAATCAGACAGGAAGCATAAGCAGAATGTAGCAGGATTTGAATTGTGTAAAGCAAAAAGCTTCTGTGTTTGAAATATGACTACAGAAGTTTGGAAGAGTTGTGAAAAGATAAAAAACAATGTTCCATATTTAAATCCATATGAGCAATAAGCCTAAACCGGTTTCATTAGAATTCCAGTGACATGCTGCTCAAAAAGCATTAAGGACTCCCAAAATGTGCCTGTATAACTGCTGCAATGCAAGGCAAGCTTTCATTATGTGCAATATAAATCAACTTATTACCCATTCTGTGTGTACAGCTATATTGGTTAAGTGAGTTGTACGAGGACACAGAGTATGTCTCAGGCTGAATGATAACTTCATAATGCAATCAATCCCTCTGGGGGATGACAGACTGAACAGAGCATGATGGTTCATTATGGGAGTAATCACCAAAAGGTTTAGTCCTAAATCCACCACATGGCTACCCACACGAATGCATGTTTGTGTGGGTAGCTAAAAAACAAAGCTGGAACGTTAGAGAAAGCAGGGTAGTGTCACAGAGAGAAAACTGCACAGAGGAGATGAAAGCAAGCAGGCAGGTACAGTAACACATGAAACAAGAAATTAGAATAATAAAAAAAACTCTAGACACAAAGAGAAAGAAAAGTGACTTCTGGACGAGACACACTTTTCCAGAGCCAAGGAATTCTAGGAACAATTTCCTGGTCTTAATTGGGATGGGAGATGGAGAAATGAGAAGTTGGCTGTGAGTTGATTTCAATAAAGATTGAGAATGAAAGTAAAGGAGATTAAAGCAAACTGCTTGGGGATGAAGAGACACACATTTGTGAGACAGGAGGCTGAAGAAAACTAACTCTGCCAGCTGACATAAGAAGGACATATTTTTCTTGCATATTTCCATTTTAAAGACAATAAGGTGACACAAGTTGAAGTTGAAGGGGTACCATGAATTCATAACAGTAGAAGGTGTGTGTTTTCTGCATGTGTCCTCAAGGGAAATATTTTCACAGGGCAGAAGTGACAGATGTGCTCATTCACTGACCCCACTTCACTCCCTAAGTAGCACTGTCCAGCATTCGATATCAGCAAATCCAATATATACTTCTCTAAGAAGCATTTTAGAAATACAACAGTTAGGAGCAGGTGAAGTGTTCTTTTTTGTAACTTGGTGTCCACCATTTAGCAGCATCAGCAAATATTAAATAAATAAATAGTCTCCCCTTGCATAAAGGCACCTTCCAAATTCCTGTCCCTGTGTGTGTCTCTTTCCACCTCCTTCCTTCTTCACCTAAAACGTCCATCACTCAACTAAAACTGTTATGTTTATGGTTAGCTTGTTGCCTTGGGAATCTACATAAGCACATTTCGGAGCAATTATCCTAAATGGGTGTCTCTGCCATGAATGCTGCCCATTCCACATCATAACAGTTTCCCCCTGATGCAGCTCCTCAAGCAATAAAAAGCAATGTGAGATTCTTGGGAATAGAAAGTATAGAAGAAAAAAAAATGAGAGAAAAGTCTAATTAACAAAACAAAATAATAGACCAAGATAAAGAAAAAATACAAAAACAAAACAAAAAACAGGAAATGCGAGGGGAGCTTTGTTTCTGGTTTATAATTACATGAAAGTTGGACTAGCTATATAAAACAATTCTAAGCTTTATGTTTTCCTTTTGCTCTTTTCTCTCTTGGGAATAAAAAGTAAAGAGAAAAACCTGATAAGACATTTTAATCAACCAAACAAAATCATGGACCAAAATAAAAAAAAAAAAGAAATGCCGAGTAAACTTTACTAGTTTAAAATTATGAAAGTTAGCATGTCTATAGAGGGTGATTCTAAGCATTATTTGCTCCTTCTGCTCTTTTATCTCTGTTATTTTCTTTTAAAACACTTTGGACTGTCAATCAGGCTCAGGCCCGCGCTGCTCATATCCTCTGGCACAAAGTGCGTACAAGCTCCAGATTGCCAATTTGCTGTAGCTGTGCTAATTTTGGAGAAACAAAGTAACTGATGTGTGAGGCTTGAACAATTTTAATGTAATAAAATCATGACAAAACAGCTTTCAGATTACAAAATAAACTGCAGAACCTAACATACCACCACATGGCAACGATTTGAAATACAATAACAAAACTAACAAGATGAACCTATGGGCTGCATCTAAATGATTATAGTGCACAAAGAAAATCATTCAAGCATAAGAGGAAACAAACAAATCATAATTCACTGTTATCACTGTACAAAAGATGTACATCTTGTATTAGCAAAAATCTGGATTCATCTTGTATGTGGTTCCATTACTTTACAGTTTTGTTCACACGTCTCTGTGATGGAGGTCTTCGTGGTGGTTTATTTGATCATTAATTTCATAAATGGCATTTTATTAAATAAAAGCAATTTAATTTCACCCAGCCACAAACAACAGTGTCAGTTTTCATTTAGTTTTATTATATTCCAGTCGCTTCCAAAGGGGAAACAAAGAGGGAAACAAATAAAGGTTTTTAGGTCCCATATTTTTTTCTACCCTGTAATAATTGTCAAGACAATCACACATGATATTTCACATCAATAACAATTAAGCTTGTTTTTTTTTTCTCTCATAGGTTAAGAACATTATTCATGTTATTGCTCTAATAAATATCAAACATCATTTATGATTGTACCTCTTAAAAGATGCAGTAACGTGTTTAGTGTTTATCCTAGTAATTTACCTTGATGAAAAAAATCCAAAACGCTCTCTTGTTTGTGTTTGAAGCATTCAAGTACATTGTCAACCTTTAATCACTTAAACTTGAAGTTCCTTTCAAAATGCCTGTAGCGCTCCAAAATATCAAAATGGAAGACATGAAAGTACACTGTGACTTTGAACGTCATATTTTCAATGTGGCTATAAAGAGGGTCATTTTCACTAACTTTCAAGATTGTCTTTCTACTTCACCAATTCTTTTGCTGAACTCTCCACCCTGTCATTCCAACACTGCACAACCTGTCATCAGCTGAAGACATCAGACAAGGTCTTTCAATCTAAAGTCAGGTTTTGAAAAAAGTAAACAATTTAATGTGTTACCATGGAGCCAGTACTCAGCAGCGCTGGCTCACTCAGTTAGGATCAAAAATTGAGCAGAAAGCTTTTCCACTGCTTCTATGTGGTTCAGCAGAAACAAAAACACAAGCATTGTATTTTTGAAAGCAGCAACGTGTGTCCAAACTTGGCAGACCAAGATATGGTCCTCCTTCAGTTTAAAATAAAGATTTATATTTTTATGCAGACCAAAGACATACAAGCATATAAAGCACATTACTTATCTCAAACGTGGAGAATTCTTAAAGAGTTTTGTTTCCTTGCAGCATGTCATCATAGCATTCTTTAGGGTATAAAATAAATAAATTCAACCATGGAAACGTGCAACTTTTTAATCATTGTGGTTGAGATCAGACAACTAAACCATTATGATCGCATCCTATCATCCTGTGTTTTCGAGCAGAATGTAAATGGGCTCCTTTTGTTTTTACTGGAGATGTCCTATCTCAATTCTGAACATATGTTGGGTTTTCTAAGTCATCATCAGAGGCAACCCTCTCTGTTCTGTTTTCACAATTAAGCTAATAAATTGGCACCAATTTCTAACCATTTAACATTTGAGACTGTAGTCTTGAGCTTAACAATGATTCACATCTTCAGAGATGAACAAAACACCTTAATATACTGGCGTAGCTAGGAAGTGTATCAGTTGTATCAGTGTGACCATTCTAACAACCAGATGCCTGAAATCTACGACCAACGATCAGACTGAGAAGAAGTAGTAATCTGGATGAGATTTAATTTTCTAGCATCTCTACAACTAAGTAGTATGTACATTTATAGAACAGTCAATGCAAAGACTGTGCAAAGGTTGTGGATGGAGCCTTGAGCTGAAACATAGCATCACACTATGGACCCAGATTGCTCATGGGGAAAGATACTATGTTGTTTGGGACTCTTTAGACAGCTGTATTAAGTGCAAAGTATGTGATTTTCTGGTATCTATAAGAATGAGTCCCTTCAGTCAGAGCAACTTGTCTTAACAAAAATATAACTATGAGTCATCATTTTGATATGGGGCGGATGCTGGTTCAGTTTTTAGCTCCTTCACTTTACAGCCAGAAGGTTGTAATTGGGTTTTATGAGTTTAAAACCCAGCTGTGTAGGCTCTTATTCATGCAATTATGTTGCAATTATGTCACATACCGGGTGTATTCAAACTTGACACTTTTGGTAAAAGTTTGCTTTTCCTGTTGGTCTGGATGTTTTGTGTAGGCGTGAATACATTGAAGCAAACAACGGTGGGGACCAAACAAACAGACCCGTGTTTTGGTCCGCTTCCAAACAAAGTGTGGTTTGCTGCTGGTGTGAATACAGACCTGTCTCAATCTGAACCAACAACAAAAATATTTTTTTTTGATTTCACAAGCCACCGTTGCTGAGCAATGTGGTAAAAATGAGTGTTGCTAACGCTATTATTGCATGTACTGAAATCACACCTGATCTGCCGTCTTCTGCTTTGCGATGCTGCTGTCAGCAAGTTGTGGGACAGGTGTGGCAGAACATATCTTCTCATTCAGATTGCAGCAAACACTATCTAATATTGTTCCAAAGTTAGAAATATCCCATTGTGAAATCTGCAGTGAATGAGCTGCTTGTGCATTTACAAGAATAGCACAAGCGTGCACAATAGAAATCCAGCTAACAGGACTTCAAAAGTGAATTTGTTATAGGTCTGTTCTCTGTCCTATCCCTGTCATTTCTGTCCAATGACAGCAATGGCTGTCAACTGCATAGATTTGTCTAAAAAATGACAGTCCAGTTGAAAAAAAGCATAATATGGAAACAAGCCACGCCAAACAAAAAAAGCAATGTGTTTTGGTCCATACTAGACAAGCGGACTTTCCTGATAAGAATACACCTCCATTGGATTTACACCTCTGGGCTAGTTTCCTCATCACCATGGCTTTTGAAGAAGATGAATAAAGTCTTTATGGTCTGTGCAAGCTTGTGTTTTTTAATGTGAAAATGTGTGAAAAATCAAAGTTAATGTAAACAATTAAATGACTCAAGAGAGTCAGTTGTGCTTTTTAAATAGCAAAGCTGTCGTCAGTCACTGAAAAGAATTACACTGAATGCTTGGTTAACAGCACAGTTAAGTTAGAGTAAATCACAGGACATTTACTCTAAGTTAAGTATGTTCTCACGTTCCACCTTAATAATTAGTGGTAATAACATTTTATTTAAATATTCTGGTCTTATAAATCTTACATTTCTCTTATGTTTTATAGCTTAATCCCCTGTGATTTTTCTCAACTATTCACTTACACGTTTCATAGAAATTTTCTGTGTGACATCTCAATGACACTTTCTGCCTCTTTGTTACTGAGACCTTTGGTTTTTTTCCTATTCTTTTTATTTCCCACACTTGGACTTTAAAGACCAAGTGAGCGAGTTCTGTGTGAGTAAATCAACAGTGTGGCTTACCACTCTAATGCTTAAGAGTACCCTGAAGCAGTTCTTGACATCTGGGGAAAAGCTCAGTGCCTCACAGCAGTGGTGAAACATCATAACTACACTTCCCGACACATACATTGGAAGACTTTGTGGATTATAACTATAAAAATGTTTATATTGTGTTTGTGACCATCATGAAATCACCCTCAACACCAAAAACCAAACACTCATTCATGACATCATTTTGGGTATGAAACACAAAAACGGGGCTTCTGTTAAAAGTGTTTGCATAAATGTCAGCGTGAATACAAATGAGTTTAACGAAAAATGAAAACAAAAATGAGACATGGACAGTTTTCCTTGAATAAACATTGCTGAGACTGCGACTGAGGGCGTGCAGTTTCATGCTTTAAAAGGTCAAATGCCATTGAGACAGTTATAGTGGTTGCTCTGCAAATTTCATACCACAACGGTTGGCTAGCCCAGCACAGTTGTTGCTGGGTTACAAGTGATTGTGTAAGGTTCTAAGCCTCTGCAGGTTTAAGCCTACATTGGAGTACAGATGATGGAAAAAAAAAATTCCATTAAAGTCCAAAACCAGGGAAGAAAAATCATTGTTGAGACATGTTTTCCTAGGTCTAGTTCAGCCACAATTGAGGGGAAAAATAAATTCATCCACTTTGGATATTTGCAACATAAACAAAATCAGATGAAACCCACTGACAGAGATTTTCCAGTTTCCACAAGTAGCTGCCTCTATTGGTGTGCCCCTGAGTGTCTGGACTCTTGATTGTTATGCACAAACATCTCAGTGGAAGGTGGCAGAACAAATTGCCATCACTGAAGAGAGTGTATGTGTGTCTGTGTGTGCGTGTATGTGTAAATTTGTGTGTGCACGTAGCTGTGTGTATGCCTGTGAGTATGTGTGGGGACTTGGCATATTACAAATCCATTGAAGGAGAAAGACTTGACCTGATAGCTGCCAGGGTGAAAGAGTGTGACTGACAATTTGTGCACATTAGCGTGTATTTAAAGTCTGTCTTTCACTTGCTCATGTGCACTTGGCTGCAATGTTGCTTGACTGAGAAAGTACTTGAAAGTGTCAGTGTTTGGCTCCTTTTCTTTATAAAGTTGAACTGAGTTGTCCATACCTCTCGCTCGACACATTTCCAGTGCCAAAAGTCCAATAAAACAAAGACTCAGTCAGATGACTGAGTCTTTGTAACTTTTACAGCCACATTAATGGCTTTGGCAATCACAAATTTTCAATTTGCTTAGCACTGTAAAGAGTTAATGGCACTATTATTTAGAAGGCCAAAAGATATTGAGGAATAAGGAATAGAGGCAAGACAGTGACCACAAGTGTCCGAGTGAAACTATGAAGAGATGAGGTGAGGAGGGTAAAAAAGGTGAGGGGAAAAAAACAAGAATTGAAGGAACTATGACATGAAAATAAAGCAGTAAATGCAAGAAAGAAATGCTGAATTGCTTCTACACAGTGAAGTAAAAGACACTTAGCTCAGCAAGCTCCAGCTGCCAGGAAGCATTTTAATCACAACAGCAGATCCAAATAGGAGCCGAAAGCAGGGTAGGTTGGGAGGTTGGGTCGATTTGAAGTAAAAGGTTATCGCAAGAGAGGGCTGAGAGTAATCAGATCAGGTTAAGGCAAAAATTACTGCCAAAATAGAAAAAAAAGAAAGTGAAGGACAGTGGGGCATACATCCATAATGGTCTACGTGGCAAAAGAAAGGTAAGGATGAAAGAAAATTCCTTTTTTTCCCCATCACAATAACCTTTATCTAGCACTTATCTAAACAGCTACTTTAAGCAGGACACGTGTGCAATTGATTGATGTCACATATTGTCAATTATACGATATAATAATGCACTTAATGCAATTTGGCATCTAGTAAGGTAAAGATGACTAGCTGAAGTTTTGGATTGGGAACTGATTTGGGGGAAAAGGAAGATTCAAATGGCTTGGAATGTGACATGGCTGCTGGTGTAAGACAGGCTGACTTGAATATTTGAGAAAGTGCTGATTGCATCTAAATAAAATCTAACTGATTTGAAATGGTGTCTGGACTAATTACTCTTGATTTCAACTTCAACATATGAACATAGGATCAGATTTTAGCCTAACTTTACTCTAACATAGGCCAATTCTTTCTTTAGTTTGCCAGTTTTAATGGTGCAGCATTAAACACTCCCCTGCATACCTGAACAATTTCTGCGATTATGTCTCCTCAGACCAACTGTTTGAGAAATGTTGCTAAAACCTTGGTGAATTTACACTAACAGGAAATAAGGCAAAAACAAAAGGAGGTCAAGTTGGTACTACTAAGGTATGCCAAATAAGACAATGGTGAGTGTGTTTTCTGCATGACTAAAAGTTTTGAATTATATATCTTTTCTAATTGTTTTTAATTCAGTTCAAACTTGGGTTTTCTGAATCTGAATTTGTAAATTGTTCAGAATATCATCTTCCAAAAGAAATCTCCTTTTGAACAGTCTAAAATGCTGTTTGTTTGGGACAAACCACAGAGAAAAAAATATATTAGATTTAGATGCACAACATAGAGATTACCTTAAAGCCAAGATTTCTACACATTTCATTAAGCTTAACGCTTTTTTCAGCCTCTCTCATAGCATTAGTTTTCGAACAACTTTTTTGGACGAAGGCTCTTTGTCCAATCCCTTCTCATAAAATACAGTAAATTTCCTGAGAGGCTCCTAACAATGGGTTTTAAAAAAATTATTCAAAACCCCATTTTAAAGCCAGACTCATTAAATATCTACTTTCCCATGATGAAGTAACCAGAAGTGGACAACATCACAGGAACATTTTGATTTTAAAAGCCTAAATGTACAATAACCAAGTTTCGGGGGCACAAACTGACATTTAATGAGTAAATGGACAAAGCTATAAATGAACAAACTTTTAAATGTAGGTTTTAACTACGGTATGTATAATTTAAGACCTAGTACGAGAAATCAGCACATTTTGATTTTTTCACCTTATTTTAAGATACTTAACATGAAGATTTTCAAAATCCCTGTATGTTGCGCATACATTGGATTTTAAAGTAATCTAAAAAAAGTTAACACAAAATTTAATATAATTCAACATTAGTAATAAGACTCAAGCAGTGGAATAAAAAAACTTAGCAGAAATCTTAAGGATAAGAAAACAATGGTTTGTGTCAGGGCCTGCTTAAAAATGACTTTCCTTTATTTCGATAACGTAAGCAAAGATATTGATATTGTATATTGGTTTCTCATGACATTCATAGCCATGCATTCCAGAACACATGGACATCTTCATCTGTTGCCTATGTTAGTATAAGTCATTGAAGTGCATTGGAAAAATGCTCTCTTGTTTGTGTCTTTTTGCTGCTGGTGACTATTTTCAAGTGTTTGCTTCTGTTAAGTCTCGGAAGTCAGTATGCAAACACTCCCCTGCATCTGTCTCACAGCATGCGTCAGCCCCAACGTAAGCCAAAAACAGCACATTACCTCGCTTTCATTGCACCCCAAGGAGGGCCTATTCCAGTCGAGAATGTTATTAGCAAAGCTTAGAAGGATATTTCTGACTATGTCACTAACTCACTGCTGGCAGACAGGAAAACATCCTCACAAAGTAAAACACTGCAAACATGCTGCAGTATATTCGGAATTCACTTTGAAATATTCAACTGTTTTTATTGTGCATCACTGTGATAGTGTACTTTTTTAAAAGGGAATGATTGTCAGCTTTTTCTGCAAACATATATTGATTCTAGATTTTTACCTGCACTGTATGAAATTATAATCTTTTCTCCCAATCGGACATTAAATAAGACATAACCTTTCCTGCTTTTTACTTTCTAGAGAAGTGGGATTAGACTAACTTTCAAGATTGTGGTAAAGGCCAGATGACGATAGCATGGCTTTGCAAACTTCATATTAAATAGAGGCACACCTGAAGACGTACTTTAAGGCAACACCTTAAACAGACTACTTCCTTGCAGAGCTTTTGAGGGAAATTTGCAAATACCCCTCACCTATGAACCTGCAAACTAGGTAAGTTAAAAAGTAGAAAACCAAGCCCTGAGAAGTAAATGTGTCCGAATATTTTTTGGGGGAAATAAAATAAAAGAAGTAGAAACACAGGAGTCATCATGATGGATTTCCATCTAGACAGGATTATAATCAACATGGGAACAGAGGTTTTCAAGGGTGTATGTCTGTTAGAGTTATACTGTCTGGTAGAGTGCTACATATGGGAATGTGCACTGTTTATTCTGTCTTGTCTGCAGAATGGACTCTGTCAGAGTCCCAAACTGTCCTTTCAAAAGTGCACTCATGTGTATCCAGGCTGTCAGTGTAAGCCAGGGAAAATAGAAAGGAGAGGCTGATTTTGATATAGGTATTTCTTTACTGCAAGACCTCACTACAACCTGAACACAGAGACAAATCCCAGTTGTCTTATATGCCTGAATCGAAGAGTGCATTGATGTCTGGAAAACTGCTGTTGTGGGTTGAATTCTGAGAGAGAGAAACTTTGAAGGACCACTCTATTGTTTTATGTAGTTGCTTTAAAAAAAATTTAACAAAGCTTTCTGAAATTTTCAATCACATATCTCAATTATCTTCATTGCTGTCAATTGATCATTTACAAAATGATTCTTTGATTTTTCCCTTGAGCTTTACTGAAACAATTTCACTGTTAACTGTGTATAAGAAAGAATATCACTCCTTGCAAAAAGTTCTATTTATTCTTAGCTGTTCTTGGGATAATTCCATAGTTAATATCTTAACTTACTACAGGTTACACACACACATGCACATATATATATATATAAATGACTTTCTTCAGTGATGTCATATCAATAAAGAACACAAACCTAATGTGTACTTTTGTGGCAATAATGAGGTTTAAACATACTAGAGATGCTTAAAGCTTGCTAAAATGCTAAAACACATACAGGAATAAGACAACGTAAAAAACCTCCGTGGGCCTGCTGTAATATGCATTAAAAAGACTCGATGGTATCAAAATATAATTACCACCCGCAAAGTAGTCATTGCACATGATGATATATGCAAGAGATTTACATTAGGATGAACGTCTTCTTTCAGTCAAGTTCACAGCTGCTGTGTGGGATAATCGTGTGCAGCATGAAGGCAAATAATAGGTGTACTCTGCATGATAAAACAGGGTGGAGAATCATCCAACCTGTTGATTGAGAAAATGATTTTTGCTATATTGTAAAACTAGAATTCAGTTCAGTGTGAAGGTTCTGAATATGTTTCAGGGAAAGCTTTTGTTGCAGTGAATTTCGACAGGGTCATAACAGCTCCACAATAGCTCTAAAGCCAGTTAATATTATACAAAACATAAACATAAACTCGTAAAGTGATGGTTTTTTATAAAATTTATTTTAAGCATAATTTATCTGTGTTGTTTGAATATGTGTAATTATACAAGTCTAACTGAATAAAGAGTCACACATACACATCCTTCCACATGTGTTCACATATAAGTCATAATAATTCAAACACACCAGCATTTAGTTTTGTGCAGAAGGTACTACTTGCATCACATAAGATCATCATTTTTCTTAGTCAGCTTGCTGCATCTGTGAGACTACTATCTCTAACACAGAGATCTTTTCCTAATATTGGACCTGGCAGAGTGGAAATGATGACTGTTTTCATTTCCTAGGTCTTTCCTTTCACAAGGAAGAATGAATGTGTTAAGGACTGTGTGCATATTAAATTAAAGATGTTTGTGTTGCCACTTGGTTAGACACTGTAGACTCTGAAATGCTTGTTGAATGGTACTCACATGCAATTCGGACATGTGCCTTGCGGCTTTTGGTGGTTCCAGCGGAGCTCCAGGCCACACACTGACACCAATAATCTTCAGGACCAAAAAGCTCCTCCACTTGCTGCCGCGTTATTTCTATACTGGCTTCTCTTACAACTAGACCTGCAAAAAAACAAGGAAAAACTGTCACATCATTCACATTTACAATTACAGTTTGATACTGTCACCGTGATGTGACAGAATGAGACAGACAATCTGTCAAAAGATCAAGCTCCGCCACCTCCTCTCAGTGCTACTATTGTTGTCAGAAGAAATGCTCCCAGCCAAAAACAACCAACCAGGGCCAAGGAGGAGTGTCACAGCACTGTTAATTATACTCATGTACATGCTGCTGAATGTGCTAATGCCAGAGAAATAATCCTTCTCCTAGCTCTGATTGATTGTTTCTGACAGAGAAGTGTATTTCTGCAGATAGCAAGGAGAGCACAAGGAGAAGGTACAGAAGCGTGATTTCTTTTTTTCCCACATTATCTGTCATTTACTAAACTGTCAAGACATAGTAACAGTTCATACAAATATGTAAAAAAAAACTCGGGTTTTTTTGATTGTTTTGTTTTGCAAAACTTACATATGGGAGCTTTAATGAATTTTGTAAGGAATCATGAACAGAAATGGTCTTTAGAAACAAAGCTGGAGGAGGCCTATCTAAAAGTTTCTAATGGCAGTTAACAGTGGTTATACAAACTGCTGATTCTTGACTTTTGGCCCAGATTTTATGCAAAGGTGTCGGAGTGATGGAAACTGAATACAAGTCATCACAACAAACTTTTTATTTTTATTTTGTAAAGAATCTTGAAAATCATATTTTCCAACTTATAGTTATCCACAACTTTGCACTGGTTATATCACATTAATTTCAAGCAAAATACATAGATATTTGTGGTTGTAACAAGTCCAGTAAATATGTAAATATGTCTTACAATGTCCCATAGGTATACTGTCTTTTTTTAGACATGCTGATACTTACAAATCAAGCTCTTTTTATTCTGTGGATAATTGTAATTTTTCACCTGTATTTAGAAATTATTCATTTCTCACTGCATCCTTCCACTTTTTCTCTCTCGCTATTTTGTTTTAGTATCTGAAAACAGCTCCAACATGAAGAATAAATGCAAGGTTTAAATACTTGCACCCTACTGGCAGGACAAAAGGGATCATTGATAGAAAGGTACAAATGAATCATGGTATAAACCCAGGATGAAAATTTGTGCGACAAAGGAAGGGTTTAAAAACAAGGAGCATGAAGTAAGAAAATTTAAGGAAATGCAAATACACAGAAAACAAATATTGCAAAGAAGATAGAAGAAATCAAGATGGCACTGATTAAGAAAAGAAAGATTAAGTCTTAAGAGTGAAAAGGAAGGAGTATTTTGAGAGAGAAAAACGGTTTGCTGGTAGAAGTAATAGAGAGCAACAAGACATCGGCACAGCAAGAGGACGAGTGAGGATGACAGACGAGGAGGTGGAAGAAGGCAGTATAATATAAAAAGAAAAGGAGAGAAGAGATAAAAATGGATTTAAGTTAAAAGTATATGGGGAATGGGGAGTAGATAGGAAAGACTATAAGAGAGCATCTTGGCAGTTTATTTCAGGTTCAGAAGTGTTACAAAGACACAAAAAACTATCTCTGTGGGGCTTCACAAATCTGACTTGGGCCTACTTATGAAGACTCAGCGAGTTCTTGCCAACTGAGAGGCAGCTATGGCAAGCAAGCCGGTGTAAAGGCAAAGGGACAGAGAAAGGAAAAGTTAAATTTCTTCAACAAGATTGTGGTAACTTAGCACCATGAATGAAAACTAAAACATGAATGCTTGTATTGCCAAGCATTCAGTGAATCATGAAGGACGATGGAAAGATCTGGCTTTTGATTTCAAAATAATGAGAAGATAGAATGCATAGAAGGAAGATGGGAACAAAAAAGCAAGCCCTTTGAGCAAAGTAGTTAGTAAACAGAGTAAAAGGCTTGCAAAAGATACAACTGAAGAAAAATGCCAGTGAGAGAAAAGACACGTCGAGGGCAGAGAGCAAAGACGGCATAAAACTAGAGCGAACATCAGTGTTCCATCTAACAAGAAAACGAAGGAGACTGATATGACTTCACAGGGTAAGATGAAAAAGCAGAGGAGCACATCAAGAGAGGCAGAGGTTGAAAAAGTGGCCAGTAAAACGAGATAATTAGAACCAGCATGGAAACTGGGGCTACATCTGAGACAGCTAGCAGATTGGCAGTTGCAATGAGAAAAACCTACAGTGTAAAGAGAAGAAGGGCACAAGGGAGGGAGAGAGGAGGCTAGGCTAGGTAGAATGATGCTGCCAAAAGTAATGAGGAAAGTAAGGCAATTAAAGTCATTGATTCAAATGAACCAGCTTGCCAGTTATGTCAAATGGACTCAAGCAAATGTAAAGTTAGCATATGGGACACTACCAAATACAGCTATGGAACTTAATGAAACAGCAGGAGGTCGGGAATATGATTCCACTTAAAGACAGAAGGATCGGAGCGTTTGTGTGGCTGTATATGTGCCTCATTAAGCTCCAGACTACGATCATGCACAGAATTCAATTTCAGTAGACCGCAAGAGCAGTTCAAATTCACAATCTAACAGCTGCACTGCTTAGTAGCATTAACTACAGCATCTTTCAAAGTCAATGAGTGATTTGTGACATGTTTGTTCTGAAATTATGAAAAAAAAAGATTATGATCTGGAACCTGTGCAGGAACCTCTTTCTGTTTATCTCAGCAAATACAATGTGTTTTTCAAATAAAAACTGAGTCGTAATACTCCAGAACAAAGGCACTACCTTTTACAATGTTGACCACATCAGTAAGTAATCCTGATAAAGATGTGCAATAAAAATGTAAATTAAAGTTTGTCTTTTATTGCATATCATAGTCTCACACTATTTTCAAAAGTCAAGCACTTAATATAAGTACTTTCATTCAGTAGAGAATAACCCATGTTCAGAAATAATGATTTTTAATTAAATTAGTTTTAGCACTAATGTGAATACTTTCAACAACCTTCTTTTTCAACAATCATCTGTTGTCTGTACCAGTTGTACCAGTTGACAACTTTGTCTCAACTCAAATAAAATGAATTGGCATGGAATAATATGGAAGCTACTTAAAGATTTTAAAAATTACAAGTTAAATTGCACTCAGTTTTATTGATGAAATATTATTTTATGCCATCTGACATATACAGTGCTTTTTCAACCCTTAAAGGATTCTCAAAAACACTACTAGATTTAAGCAATGCCAAGGACACAATATATTTCTTAGATTTAAACAGTAGCAAAAAATTGATAAAAATAGTACAATTATATTTGAAACAATTTGAGTTACTATTCTACCTATCTTTAATTGCCCCAATTACAATGTCCAGGTACTTTCTCCAATAAATAATTTGCTTTAAAGGCCTCTTTCACACATATTTTGAGGGTTAAATTCGTAAAAGTTGAGAAAACCTCTTTTGGGGCTAGATGTGACTGTGCATTTGAACATTCTCTGAACAGCTCCGACTCTGGTGTTGACTGATTTTCACAGTCCCAGTGTGTGTTTGTTTGCTTGTATAAATGTTAATGTCTTTGAGCATGTTTGAGCCCCTCAGTGACTCCAAAAATGCAACAAACCAGGACATGAAACAGGGTATGCAGGGAACTGCGACCAAACTCTTACAATTCCCACACTCACCCAGCATCGGGCAAACAAATACTATAAATTAGCATAGAGACATGGAAAACAAAGCTTACCTTCACACAGACCAAACACAAACATTTGCTAACACAGACAGTGATTCCAAATCAGATATATATGCACACAAACAGCTGTCATCCATATCATCAGTCATTGAACACTAACTCCGAAATGTCCCGATTCTTGTAAACTAAAATAAAAACTAAAATCTCTAATCAGAATATAGAAGAAAAGCAAAAGACTTGGTTGACTCGGTTACAGAAGGGTTTTAGCGAGAAATGCCAGCGAGGGCAGAAAGAGAGCCAAACAAAGAGAGGCACATAGAAACACCAAGAAGAAAAAAAATAAAGACGACAAAGACGAGAAGAAATCAATACAGAGAAGAAGACAGCGAAGGAGGGAAAGAGGTCACAAATCACCAAAGGCAATACCATGTGCACCTTTAATATGTGTGTGTGTGCGTGGAGCTTTGATGTGGAGTCACAGGTCATTGGTAGCAGACTAATAACCATTCGCACTTTGGCTAATGGAGACAAAGTAAGTAACCTGGCACACAATATGTCTAAGCCCAATTCAAGGCTAATGGAGATGTACTGAAGTTGTATGAATGATGCTTATATAAACACTGAAAAATGTCTTTAATTAACAGTCAGTGTAATCTAAATAAGCACATGTATAATTTTCTATTGTGCACAAAAACTGTTATTCAGTACATGTATAATAGTTATAATTTTTTGCTAGATTTTAAATAAAAGTGTAACTTTAAATAACTGGCCTAGCTTTTAATTGAAAATAGGCAGGATTAACAACTAAGGCGTTTCTCCACCTATATTTATTCTGCTTACAATAAAGTTGACTCAGTATGGAATAGATGTATTTCTGTTTCTTTTGAGGTTTTTCACCTAAATGACTAAATCACTACATTGACCATCCATGGATAAATAACAATGGATGAACTAAAACTGAGGTTCTTCATTGAGTGAAATCCAGTTGAAAACTTCACCGTAGAGATTGTCCCTTTCAAGTGAAGAGTTGCACATGAAACAAAAAACCTAACAAAACTTCACATTTGAAACAACTGAATCAACAATTTTTTTTAACTTCTATTTTCTGTAATTATCTCTATGCTTGAATTTTAATTAGCTTTATTTATTTATTTATTTTTTACTATTTGCCCTCTTGTTTCAACACAAATCAAGCGAAGTCATGCCTGAAGGATTTGTTTTTGCAATTTAAGTGTGAGAAAAGTCCCGGTCTTTTTCAGTCTCGGATCAAAATCTGCGCATCTGGTACGTACACATTTTATGATTTTATTCAAGATCAACATTTTCCCTGACCTACTCAAATATGAGGAAAGTGGGAGAAGGCACACAGAAAGAGCAGCGCAGGATATAATCTTTCTCCACAGTACAGCTCCTTGATATCTAACCCGACCAACAACTCCTTTTTTTAGCATCTCATCATCACACTTTTGCTTTATTTCTCAATCTCAGGATTTATCTATTCTGCCCTCTCTGATTTCAATAAGTGAAAATAGGAATAGGGAAAAGAGGAAAGGGAGACATCGGGGAAAAAAGGAAGGAGAGGAAAGTTAGGGAGTGGAAGAATGGAGCAGAGCAGTATGAGCGTCACGCTTTAGTTGCTTTTGTGAAGTGGCAGCAAACACAGAGGGGAAAACAGCTTATAAAATACAGCTTTTTCCACAAGCACATTGATAAAACGTGCTCACAGTGTGAATTTAATGAGATTCAATAAAACTATGTTGCATAATATATAATCACTTTATAATCTCTGTGTCTGTAGTTCAAAGGTGACCTAAATAGTTTGAACAAGTGAAAAAGCGCTTAATGGATTTGCAGTCAGTATAATCTTGTGCTTTCGCTTGTTTTTGTGAGGCTTTTTTGCTCTTTTTCAAAGAAATGCATGTTTAACTAAACTGTGTTCATTACAAATTCTATTTGGAAAAATAAGGACAAAAAAAACCCTCAAATGTATTCATCCCTAGACCTCACCAGCTCTTGATGTCCTATTATGGTTTCACTTTGTTTATTTATTCATCAAATTGGTATGTGTATTTCTGTGCAGATTATAGTGTGCTTGAGAGATTAAATGACCCAAAGGGGATGGGATAACTCACAGATGGCCATGACAGTCATGTTACGGAAAAATTAGGAATGAATTAAAGCAAACCACCACAACTACACTCAAACTAAGCTGCACTTGTTTCTTTTGTCAGGAATTTTCTTCATTATCTGCTAAACAGGCAGCATGGATGGTTCACGTTCTTATGATGTCAGTCAATGTAAAAGTTTAAAACTTTAGGTCCATGGATTGTTAGTTTAATTATGTTCCCTCCGAGTAAGACACTGTTAGGAAGTCAACAGTCAGCAATGAATTGTTTACAGGAGTTTAATAAATTACAAGCAGCTCCACATGAGATCAATGACAGACACCAAGACTCAATGTGGATGAATAAAATAAAGGATTCTTATTGTCTGATGATTAGTACTAAGTGTGAATGCTACTAATGAAAAATATATATATTTTCCTTTTATCGTCGCTGCTTAATATATCCCTCTGCCTCATACTTAGGCTGTTAAAGTGTGACGGCTCAAACTGTGCAGTTCATTTGTATCAATTTATGCCTACAACAGAAAAAAAAAAAAAAAAAAAAAAAAAACTATACTAAACAAAACAGTCCCGTGTATGAGTCCCAGGTTTGCTTTGCAGTGCAATATATGTTCTCGCTAAAACATCTTAAACATGCATTTTCATCAGATTTGTTTGTAAATTTACAAAAAATAAATACACAAAAAGTTTCACCTCAAACATGCTGTGTTGTGCATCTGTTGACTCCTACAATGTTTCTCTGAGCAGGTACCTTAAATCAGTGGTTGTCAGACTGTTTTTAATCCTTGGCTCTGGGGACCTGGGCTCATTATCAAGCAGGTGGAAAAACAAGAGCCAAACACATGTCAACCTTAAATCTTAGAATCCAGTGTGTCTGCGTCTTTATGCTGCTGCCAGAGTAACACTGTGATTCATCATTACTTAGTAAGCAGAGTAATGCTGCTTGCTGTCAAGTGTGGGACTGGCTGCAGTCCAGCACATCATATCGGATCCTATTAAAGTGCCTTGTAAACACAGAGGTACAGAACTAGCATTGATAAGGCTGTGTGCATACATCTTTTTGTGACCTACCTTTCAGCACAAATAACTGAACCAATGTGAAAAGTGGTGGATCTAGAAAAATTGTACCTGGAGGGCTAAGGAGTGGCAAGAGGTCCTGGCAGGATCGCTGTGCTGGTCGAAATGCCCCGTATAAATGGTCTCAACAAAAATTAGAATTTTTGCTTGTCTCTTTGAATGCTGAATAAAAAAAAAAAACGTCCATGAACGTTCTTTCAGCCAAACATCCCAGAAGCAAATTTGAACCGCTATCTTGTTTTGTGAGGATTTAGTTTCATCGTGGGCTCATGGCTGTTTTAAATGTTTTTTTGAAAATGTTCTGTCAATTTGTCAAGTTCAGAATGGTGATTAATAAAATTTGTTTGTTTTTTATCAATTGACAGCACTAGTAAAATTTCTACCTACTGTGACTAACTTCACTTAGTGAAAACCAAACATGTCTTATGCAAAAATGACCGAGCAGCAGCCCCACCCACAGTTTATGTCACAGTGAGACTTATTTTCCATATAAAAGTTTTACTGTTTTAATGTTTTATTGTTGTTGTTTTTTTTACCTTGTTAACAAGCATACACTTCAGTAAGTTTCTATATGACTACTTTCTACTTTTTATTGGGTAAAATATTTTTGAAGTATTGCTACTCTTACTGGAGAACAGTTTTTGGCTACCCAGTCACCCCAGCCAGTGACTTGGCAGGTACTTTGAACCCACCCACAAGTGACCTTGTTCCAAATGCTCTATTTGTTTTATGACATGAATACAATACAGTAGTTTTGATAATGCAAAGTGTCTGCAGGCAAAGCAATATATTACATCTCTAGAAATTGAATATGAAAACCATTGCCAAAAACTGTACCACTCACTGTGAAAACTTCTCATTTTTTTTGCTGTGTGTAGTGTTTTGGGTAAGGTTTTTCAATTAGGCTTGATTGCTGCATCATGTTTGCATCTTAATATATTTAAAAAAACATGCAGGCACAGAATTTCTGTGTTATTTGGATTTGCTCCATATTCTATCTTATTATAATTATTGCTCAACATAAAACATAAATGTATTACATTTCTAAAGCCTTGCCTATATAGCTTCATAACAGACCTATAGACTCATAAGGAAATGATCTCATCGTAATATCAAATGCCTCTGCAAAAGATGTCTACAGAGAATAAATAATGCCTTTGCTTTCTCCATTACAGTCTTAATTCTCTCTCATCTTTAGTTCTTTTACAATTGAATTTATCTTCACCAAGTATTTCACCTGCTGATCTTTCAGTCGCCTTTTTTCCCTGCAAACCTACTGGTCTCTCTCTCATTCTTCCTTTTTTAGAGAAAACTCTACTCTACAAGTAGAGAAAACTTAGGTCCGTGGACTTGTCAGGGACCTAAGATCATTTTTATAATTGTGTATGTTTGGTAACTTAATATTTAAGATTACATGAGAGTTTTAGGGACAAAAAATCATTAGTTTTTATGAGTATAATTTTAAGAATCTCAAACTTGAGGGGCTCCGCCTCTTGCCAATACGCAGATCCGCCGCTGTGTGTGAGGTTATAACTTACCAGCATCATAAGGTTCCCCATACACATGGAGCAAAGGACAGTTGAAACTCCTTTCAATACTATATTACTAAAAAGTTAATTTATTTCAATAATTCAATTCAATTGATGTGAAAATGTAAATAACACAGAAGAGCACAAAAAAATTAAACTAGATAAAATTACAGAACAGTTCTGTCATGTACTATGTAAATGTCCAGCAGACTGCTGACTGGACAGTTGTCAAGTAGACAGCCACTGATACTCACACACAAACATTTATTGCAAGAACAAGCTAGTAATAAACGTGTGCATTTAATATATATCTAGACGCTTAATTTTTTGGACATTTTCATTTTCTTAACGAGCAATTTATAAAAATAAAAAAAACAAACATCTGGTGTGGATACAAATATTAATATGACTCATGCAGTGTCATATTGCAACAAGTTTTCAGCATCCTGTTATTGGATTTTCTTTTTATGCTGAATATTTACTAGAAAATTGCCAACATAAGTAGCAAAACTGTAGTCTTAAACCCTGCAGCTTGAGCTGAACTGAAACGGATCTTTTAAAAACCTGTTTGGTGTAAAGCTGACATGTAACAACACTTGAAGTTTTGATAAATAAAATAAACCGATCCAAAAGAAATACAACTGTCCTTGTTCCTCATCTTTCTGTTTCATTTCAAATAAATCTTTTGTGTGACGGCTCTTCCAGGTGAGCTGGCCTTCACTTACCTGAATTTTCATCAACTCTCTCCTCTACTGTGTGGTCTTTCTGATGAACCCACTCACTGTTGCATTTGAAGTAAATCTGTGTGGCAGGCGTTGCTTTGCAGTACAGATTCACAGGCTTATTCTTAACGATGTAGCCTTCCTCGGGTTCGAACAAGAAGTGAGGCAAAGGCTCTGGGGGGTCGGAGGGGAAGGTTTCGGGGAGTTCACTCAGGCTAAGGAAATCGTCCTCATCCCTTACTGTAAGAGGAAAGAAAAAAGAAGTATTAAAAGTTTTATTCAGAAATTTGTTGCTTGTTTGTCATAAGGTAGAATCACTGTAACATATTTTTATTAGCCTATTTGATTTGAAGGACTTGATTGAAGCTTGTGACCAGCACAGAAATCTTTACAACAAGCCATAAAACGTGCTTATGAAGTGAATTTCATTTCTGTTTTGTTGCACATGACTTAAGGCCTCAAGGCAAAAATCTTAACACAAAAAGATAAAAAGGAGAATGATATACACACAACACAGCAGATAATTTAGAGGATATCATCATGTCCCCAACTATTGTAGGTTCAAAATTGTAAATTGCAAATATATAGAAATATTCTAGTCATATTACAGCAAACTATTCTTATAGGACAAAGATCTGCTTAAATGTTGTGGTGGTTGGGGCAACTAAACAGAGACCCATATACTACATTTTGATCAACATGACATAAAAAATTTAAAATGCAGGAAAAAGCTGAGAATTGTTCAATAATCAATTGAATGGATAAACAAAGACCTTTAAGATGTTTTCACACAAATGAGAAAATGCTTTTGTGACATGCTCAATTGATACGATTTGAAGATTGAACAAGAAGTTTTGAGAGTTTTAATTCTGTTCTGTGAAATGCAACAAGGCAACTGACAGAAACGGTAATATGAGTGCAATTCATAAATCAGAGCTTAAAGTAAGTGATACAGAACCCCACTTCTCTGTAAACATTTGTTCAATTTCAACGTCTCAGTAACACCGGAAACCAGCAAAACAGTTATGTCTCAGAATATAAAGAAACGTTTTCTGTTTTCTGAGAAATCTGTCAAGGAATTGCCAGAGGACAAAGTCAGCTGAGGATCCTGTATTCCTCCAGCAGAAGCACAAGCACTGTAGATTTTTATGTGATTAGGACAGTGAGACGTGTGTTCTGTTAAAATGAAACTGATCACAGTAATAGTATTACAAATTAATTGTTTTAGAATGTGTTCTGATTCATTTATTGAAAGAGATAAAATAAAATTAATCTTGATCTGATTAAGACGCGACAAAAGCAGAAATTAGTAATTAAACTGTAAGCACATTTACTGAAGTCTAGCAATTCAATGGATGCTTATTTCTGGTATTTAACAAGAAATACATAATCCACTAGAATTTAGCAAGCAAAAATATTCATGCCGTGCCTTGCAAAAATCTCTGTATTCCTAGAACTTTTTCACATTTGGACATGTTACAACCAAAACCTGTATTTTGTAGTAGTATAATATAAATCGTGTATTCAGAAAGACAAAAGGCATTTCTATCATTTCAAATATCAAGGGATTCATAGCCAGCTGGGTGAATATTAATAATTGTCAAAGTACCCTAACCTTTCACTTTTTAGAAAGGAGATGTTAAGAGGAACAGAAACAGTGCTGACATAACGATTGATAGACAGGAGGAAATAATTCAATGGACATAATAGCCACCACTGGGGGCACAGGAACCTAATCCTCCTGCTCCTTCCTGTTCCCTCTCCTCTATTGTGTTTCCACTTTGTCCAAACTTCACGCCCCCTCTTGGCCTCAATCAAAGGGACACCAACCGTGTTTTGGCGCCAGGTTGCCAAGGTCACCGAAACCACACAGAATTACAAGAGCAGGTGGGAGGTTGAGGAGGTAAGCTTTATTTTCTTTCAAACCCATGAACACACATGGACAATAACACAATGCACGTAAATTAAAGCTTCTCGTACAAACAAATGTAGTTTTCTCTGAACAAAACTGCATTTTTTCTCTTTTGTCTCACTATTTTTTGGTCTTTTTGACTTCCCACCTGGCAGTTTTTTCCTCCCTCCATCATCATTAAGGTTTTGTTAAGATCATTTAGACCCTTTCTGTGTATGCGTAGGCGCTCCTTTGTGTTTGACTGTGCGGGAAATTTTTAACACAAAATATTTTTGACACAGCTGCATACATTTTTCTCTGAGTGTGATGGCTGCAACTGTGCAAAAACAACTATGAAAAACAACTCAAAATAGAAGTAACTAAACATAATTGCATGCAGGCATTCACTTTTACCATCCCTATTGTTCATACAAGCATGCTGTTGTTCTTTTCTTGGAAAATAGCAATGTACTGTGGAGTGCAGCTAAAAACAGCTTAGGTAAAACAACAAATCCCAAACAGGGGAAAAATGAGTAGGTAGCATCTCCACTTTGATGTCACGAAACTGACATTTTCTACCTTACTTCTGTAATTAGTTCTCCCAGAGTATGAAAATCGGTAGACTTTTTGCGGCATAATTTTTTGATATGAGGGAAATTTTCTCCCACTCCTGGTTATTTATCCAGTGCCTTGTTCAGCCTGTTTCCTGTCAGTCATTTCCCTTGCTGCTTTGGCTCTTCTGTCACTTGTGCCACTCGGTATATTATATTTTCACACCCTTCTGCTTTTACGCCTGTCCTGCTTTTCACTTTCCTCAGTACTCATTCTCATCTGTCATTCAGAGAGCTGGGGGGTTCATTGCTCTGGTGCTACAGGGTGTGTAAAACGGATAAAAGAGGGGGCAAAGATGCATTTTCCCATGAATAAAATCAACTATTATTCTCATCTGGACTAACTTTCCTGCTCTAGTTTTCTCACACTTACTCACAATTTTGCACTCTCTGTTTTTTCACCTCATTTTTATCCCTGGCCCAATCTTCTCTCCTGATCGCCTGACAGAATGACTTACTGATCCTAACAGCCCAACTCATAAACATCGTGCCTGAATGCTGTCATCACTAATGAATGGCTGTAGCAAAACAGACTCTGCATTTGATTTAAGATATGTAGTAAACATGTACTAAGAGTAAGAAGATGTTTATATCTTCACTGAAGTCAATAGATCTTGTCATCTCGCAAAACCAACCAACTAAAGATTTGAATAAAGGTATTTCAGGCGGGCAAATCAAGTGGTACCATGCAAATATAGTGACAAATCATTAAGTCAATGACGTGAAAACCAAGAAAGAATAAAAATATTAGTGTAAATAGTTTAATAGACAAGAAACTGATATATGATAATCACAATGTTCTAAGTCTACTACAGCAGAATTATTAGACCAATAATGAGGGCCAGTTTTGGTTTTTATCTTAAGGCTTCTTTGACAAAAAAAAAAAAAAGGTTAACTTAAGTTAACTTTTTCAGTAGCCCTAAAGTACATGTAGATTTTCTTAGAAATGCTCATATGCAAAATGATGGTATCGCATTTGAACCTGTATAAACTAAAGCCGTTGAAACCTTATAAGGTTAAATGTAGAGCGGTTAGAAGTGTGAGTCTGCATCATGTGTACTATGAAAGGTCTGCGATGTGTATCTGAGTAGTAGCTCTGGAAATCATGAGGTCATACTTCTTAGTGTCTTATCAGATAGTTCAAATCAGCAGCAGCTGCAAAAACACGGAGGCTGCTCTGAGTAGAGGCACTTTCTCACACACTTCTTAAGTAGACACACAAAACACTTTAAACTCTGGCGCACCAGTTACCACTAATCCCCTACCGCTACCACCAGTAAACAGACATGCAATCATGTACCAGCAGAAAAATGCAGAACAATGCACAAACATTACAAACACTAGCCACTACTCTACACAATGCATTTATACAAATAGAACAATAAATCCCACAACAAACCCACAAAAAGGGGAAAAGTATTCCTGTACACTCAGGGGGAAAGAAGGAAAAAACATTATTTTACTCTTCTGTCTTGCTATTTTATTATTTTTTTTAACTCAAACAGTCACACTCTGTTGTGAAAAGAAAAAAACAACATAAATTCTCACTGATGGCACTCAAATTACCCAGAGTTTTGTCCACAGAACACTTGTCTACAAAATACATACCAAGTCATTTACTCTTCAACACATTGCACTCAGTTTACAAAGGTGTTTAGAACTTCTTGGGATATAGTTTGAGGAGTTTAGGGAGATACGAAAAGGTAAAAATCTGAGATAAAATGTGAGGGATAATGGTACGGCAGATAGTGTATCACTGCTGTGGAATTATACACATCACAAACACACAAGAGTGGACAGAAACATTCAACTTAGCAGAAAGTCAGCATTCATAAGCATGCAATGCTTGTAAGTACATTAAATTTATCAGTCATTTACATTTTAAGGTTTTTGTTATTTAAACTCAATATTATTATAAATTCCTTCCTCAGAAAATATAAAGTACAATTTTATCGTTCTTCACTAAGCTGCCTTCCCCTTTCTCAACCCGAATTGAGAGCGAAGCTTTCTCAAGTTTAACCATAGACTGACTATTTAATTATTCATACTATATTTGAGGGTACAGATTAATTTACTCATTTGTGAATTTGTGATTGAAGATGTGAATTATTTATATTATGGCGGAAAAAGGTTTATCATATTGTGTATTATTACTTACATTGGAATATCTTGAAAAAAGGAATATTACTCAGGGAAGGCATTTAATAAAATTGTACATTTTAAACCAATAGCATGCCATAATATTGTATTTAATACATTCCTAGTAATTTATCAATGACTGTCTTTTTTTGTATACTTTGGGTACAAAACCAAAAATTTGAAACCTTTGTTTACAAGGTCATTAAGAAAATGATATTTGTGGGGAAAAAAGAAGAAAGAAGTAGTGGTCCCTCTTGTCTATTAGTGTTTACGTTCAAGTGTTTTAAATTAGGAAAATTGAAAAATAAAAACAACATTATGCTGGCTGCCAAAACATAAAACATCCAGCCAGTATGAAAGTCAGTGGAAAATATGTTTATTAACAAGAAAATCAAACAGGAAGGGTTATTTCAAAACAGCAGTCAAGAGATTTTGTGATTGTAAATTTGAGTGTCACATCCCTTTGTGAAGCAAGGGGTCACACATTAAAAGTATGTGTTTGAAACCTAATTAAGATTTTATTCTCTGACAGGTATACTATAGACAGAGGGATCAACATTTACAATATTGTGATTTTTTTACATTGAAATCACAAAATGTCAAGAACTTTATATTCAGAGTAGTCCATGTAACTCTTGATTGTTTTTTAATTGATAGTCAGAAATTGAAAAAACTAAAAAACGGTTTGGTATTTTATTATTTATTTTCAAGTGAGATTAAAAAAAAATAAATAAATGGTTGGTTTTTGTCTTTTTCACTTTATCCCCACAATAAAAAAACAAATAAAACTTTTATTTTAATATCCCATCCATTAACATATGTTATGAGGAAAGGACAATCAGGGTCAATCACTTCATCTGTCAGTGGTCATAATGTTATGCTTGTTGAGGATAAATTTGAATCCAAACCTTATGACAAAAATAAACCTTAGATGATCAAGTAGAACATGAACAGCATGATACTTGTCAGAGCCAGTTATTTATCTGCAGGGCAGTCAGAGCTAAGCAATTTATAATTGAAGAAATGACTTGAATGCCAGTCAATCTGAGAGTGGAGCAGATGGTGACAGCTGGCTGGTGTCCTCTGACTTTCGACTTGTCTGACACTAAAGGCCGCAACTAAAGCTTGAAACTAGATTTACGTCTGTAAGGCGCAGCGGAATGACTCAGAGTCTCCAACTGGCCACAGTTTAAAGAACCAAAGAGAGGAACTATTTGAAGAGTGCAAGAAATAATAAATCGGAGGTCTCCAGGTGGCGACAAAGGTGAAAGCACATTGAAGAAACAACACTTAAGTCTTTGTTGTTGGAAAATTTCCTCAAACTCCACAGACCTGCTTGTATGGTGACTGTGAAAAGAAAGGATATACAATAGGAGAAACCACTTTTGAAGATACATAAAGAAGTCAAGCTGCACAGAAGGTTCTGTGTTTGAACCCAGGCCTGCTTCTCGTTCATGGATGGGCTCTTTATAGATACTCTGGGTTTTTCCTATAGTCCAAAAATATGATTGTTAAGTTAATTGACTTTTCTAAAATGCCCTCAAGTCATAGTGTGTGAATGGTTGTGCATGTGCAGGTGAATGATTGTGTTTATGGTGTTGGTGTTGGGCTGGCCATCTGTCCAAGATGTTTCCTGAATCTCGCCCTCTGACCCTGAGAGATGGGCAGCAAACACTATGTAACCTGGAGGGAATACAAAAATGGATGGAAGAATGTCATAGAAATAATGATTATTATTATTTGGAGTTTTGGCCCTTATTGTAAAGTGTTAAATATTTATTTTATTCCTATAAAGTGTTAAAATAGTTATTTTTTATCATATTATTGGGAAGGACTATTATATAAGTGTTTCATAAAGGCAGAAACCATTGAATATGCAACTCCAATAATTTGTGACATAATAATATATAAAACTACTCAAGAAACATGTAAACAGGCTAAATGCTATGCATATTTAATTTATTCCTAATTTATAATTCTGAAAGCTGCATGACTTTCAGTTATCAGGTATGTACACAGAATCCACGGAGAGTGCAGTCTTTTCATTAACTAAGGTATACAATAAGCCTTAACATTTGAATATATGTCTATATTTGTGGGTATAGTACATAAATGCTCATCCTCCGTTTTCCACAGTTGTGTTACGAATATTTAAATACCATTATGTTATTGGCACGTTACAGCATATAGAGAAGAACCGCGGAGACCGTTTAGCCAATCAGGACGCAGAACACAATGCACTATGAAAAAAGAACTGCACAAAAAAAATCCGTGAAGCAGCGAGGCCGTGAAAGGTGAACCGCATTACAGCGAGGGTTCACTGTACAACAATACAAAGGAGGAACGGATCCCTTAGGGAAAAGAAAGGAAAATATAAAATTCATAAAGTAAACTAACCTAACTGAGAAAATATGTACTTTGTATTCCTGACCTGAAGCATCTAAATATCACAAATGACACTCGGTTGAGAGGCACACTAACAAACACATTCAAAGTTGGACACACATCATGCATATAGAATGGGGCCCACGCCCATGTTAAGCAGCAGGCAGATGATGTGTGGGTGTTTGCAGGTAGGCAGTGTGAAAGCTCTCCGTAGCTATTTTTAATGGCAGTCTCTACCAAGATTTACTTGCACATAAACACACACGCCGACTCACGCACACTGCACTGACATCTAAGTGTACTGTCACTTTGCCAGGTATATTTGTTATTAACTCCTGAAGTATTGTACTATCTAAATGTGTTCCTCAACAGTGTCATTATCTTTAGACTGTTTCCTGTTTTACCTTTCATCAAATTTATTTCCATCATTTAACCACATTTTTGTATTGCTTTTATGCTATTTGTGACTCAAGGAGTTTGGAAAGGATACAATTTTCAAGCTCAGAGGCAGGGAAAAGTGCATATTATGCCTCTTTTGTCCCAGAGTGCCCCTTAAGCCAGTGCTTATCTCCAGTTTCTGCAGGGCAAGACAGCACAGACACACTGCACGGCATCTCAGGATGGTCAGCAGCAGAGGTTTCCATCTGAATCAGCTCTTTCAAGGTTGAGCACCAGACAAAGAGGCTTTGCTTACAGTTTTTATGTACGCATCTTTCATGTCACAGTGGGTGGGTGGTAGCCGAAATGTCACACTATCGGCCACTGTGGCCCTGGTGAGGCCAGATGAGAGCTGCTTGAGTCTTTGGATTAGCTGTCGGTTTCAATTTCGTCTCCCCCTTCTTAACTGGGTTAATGGTGTACCAAACCAGTAATGTCAGATCCAGAATAGTGGGTACCATTAAGTGCCTTATTTTCTTATAATGACCTCATTACTCTTCTTCAGGATTCAAACAGTATTTAACTATTTTACATCAAGCAGGTGGTCAATAAAAGATCATGTTGCAATCACAAGTTTATGGTATTTTTATGTCTTCAGTGACATTAAAAAAAGACCCAAAGAATTCTGCTAATTTTTTTGACAAATATAGAGACTGTGTGTCATTAACCTCAGCATTACGGTCATCATATTTTATTAAAAAGACTGGATTTAAACCAACATTCATCCTCTTATTACTGTATTTATTCCTGCAGAAATCCCTGCAAGTGGTAATCTATAAGAAATTAAGCCACAGCGTTTCCAAAACAAGAATGCAGTAGTCTGACTGACATAAACCCAACATTGCTTTTAGAGATATAAACCACAACTGAAAAACAATTGTTTTTAAAGAATGTTTTTAGGCAATGCTATGAAAATCTGGAATGAGTATTTGTTGTTTTTGTTGGAGATTATGTTCCCCTGTGGAAATTTATATTTTGTTTTAGTTCCGTGCAACACTATTATGGATATTTTCGATTTTTAGCTGAGAAAATAAGAGTGAGTGTTGTAAAGTGGGAAATTTGTGGACAAAAATCATGGAAAACTCTGGATAAGACTTGCCAATAGAAATTGAGAGTCTGCTCCCGCTGCTTTCTGTGTTTGTGACGGAAAGTCACAAACAAACGCAGCACTTTAAGGCAGCTGAGCCTGAACGAACACAACTTTCTCTCATAGAGAGGACTTAAAATCACACAATTGAAATGACAAAACATTAGGAGTAGTTTGTAACGAAATGGCAAAGCCCTAGTGTAAGACAGGAAAGGAGTGAAGCAACACAACGCTGTGGAGTAGTTAGAAACAAACGCACAAATCACTACGGCAAAATATGTTTCATGTCAAAGGCATAGAATGAGTTTCATTTAGTATTACACACATAACTGCATGCAGATGGAATATCTCACTGATACGTGTAGTCCTATGTAAGCTTATGAGGGTAAAACTTGCACAAGTTGCTGTGTAATGTTATCTACCAGATGGAATCTGTCTCTCTTATCCCAGAGCCTGGGGGGGAAGCAAGGCTTTGCTTTCATTCACGTTCTACTATCACAGCTAAGGATCGCTATTAATACGAGCAGCCGAAGCAGGGCAGTACATTAGAATATCAAAACACTGGCAGAGGAAAGACTTCTATTTTCAGGGAGATAGGATAATGTTTTTTTCCTGGGAGTCTATAAGTTCAGCATATGGACGGTTTTAAGTATGTGAATGTATCTGTTCAAAATTTGTGTTTGCATATTTTTTAAGCCGTCAGGTTTGAAAAGAAACATCTGATATCTCTGTCTTACTATATCTTTTCAGGTCCAGTATGTTGGGTCTTTTTTCATAGTACTGAGAACTTACAGAACTTGCTGATTTTCTTTTTTCTCACAACTCCCTTTTCTATTTCTTTCACCCTACTTTCTCTCTATTTTTGCTTTGGAGTAATGGCACAGATTTATTCATCCATCTTTCTTAGGTCACTTCCCCTGAGGCACATCGACTTCCTCCCACCCAGCCACTTAATTTTTTTTTAAAACACAAGATCTTCTCTTCCTTTTAGACCTTTTTATTTTTTTTCTGTCCATACTTAGCAGTCTTCTTATCCATATTATGCCATATTGTATGTAAACATCAGTTTCCATCACAGAGAAAGAAACAGCCTGTTCTGGTGAGGTTTGCATACAATTCTTTGGTGAGGGAAAACCTTGGACAGGCTGCCTAACACACATACACACATGCACAAACACCCAGTATGATGGCCTGAAATCAATTAATGAAGGCTTAAAGGCTTATTTCATTTGAAAATCTTCCCATGTTTTAGCTATTTTACTCAGAGCTGAAAATAAAATTGGATCAGGAAAAATGTTCCATCTGGAAACTCACCATCTTTCTTTTCTGTTCTTTTTTCTCCTCTTTTCTTCCAATATCACAACTTGGTTCATCCTTTCTGCCTAAACAGCCTGTCCTCTCCTGCTGTGTCTCTCCTTTCCTCCACACTCTTCCCTCTCTACTTTTCCCTTGTCTTTTTGGCATATCTTTATGCTGTGGTCTCTGTCCACATTTCCTTCTTTAACACTTTCTAATTTCTGAAAATTGTCTTTCCAAATGGTTCTGCAGTATCTTTCCTCTGCCTCCACCGAAGCCTCCTCTAAATCACCCTCTCTCATTCTTCTTTCTTTTTTACTTCAGTTTTCTTGTTGCATCACTATTTTACTTGGTTTCCATTTCCTTTCCTACCTCCTCACTTCTTAGGTTGGTATAAATAGCTCCTCAAGGCAAAGGTGTTTTATAATAATCTTCAGTTTCTGACCCTATTAACAATAGTACTGACCATGCTCCTCTCCTTATCATCTTGTTCTGCTATTTTCTCATGCATTTCCTTGATACACATAACATCTGCTCTCTTATTTAAATATATATGGTGCATATATGTTACTATGCCCAACAAATAAGAATAATGTGACTCTACTTCTGTTTGGCATTTTTACCTTTTCTTAACCTGCAGGTCAGTTGTTAAATTATTAACCTCAGCATTATGTTCATCATATTTTATTGAAAAGCCTGGGTTTAAACCAACATTCATCCTCTTATTATTGTTGACATCTTTATTATAAATGTGGAGTTGGGTTGCAAGCTAATGAAGCAGCTTGTAGGTCTTGTTAGATATTGATTATGATAAATACATGCAGTGCTCCAAGATCATTTTGGAAACCTCCAATGCCATTATTAGGGATTTTGGCTTCTCCTGGTGTGAGTAATAAATGAGGTAAAAATTAGTCCGGAGTAGCAAATTATTCTTTTAATATAATCACTGTGTTATATCTGTTCCTTCGCTGGAAAAGTCCTAATTACCTTTTATCTCAAGTATGGCACTATCACAATTATAACTCTTTGAAATGAGCTGTGTGTGAGCTTGAGGGTATCAGCAGCAGTAGTTATAGAGCAGAGGGACAACTATTGTAACAGTGAGCCATTAAAGGGACAGGGAAATGTGTGTGTTTCAATCATTTTGGTTAAAATAAAAATACTATTTTTATTATAATAATAATAAAAATACTTTTCAATGTAGTATCATTATGAAAACATAGAGTTGTCACTGGACAACTCTGGTAAAACAGATCTAATAATCATTTGTTGCACTATTTTTCTTAAAGAAACTGTTTAATACAAGTTGTACTGCACATAGATAAGTTATGTTACCAATGCTTCAATAACATTTTATGATGTGACTTGCATGTGATGGAAAGGAGATAATTTTGGTCAATAATGTAACTAGATGTATTGACACAACTTGAAGTTCAAACTGTGCATCAGAATAAGGAAGAACACAAATCCAAGTAACTATGAGCATCATATTGTTGTCGGTGTCAGACAGCCTGAGGTTGAGGAGACATAGCTTTTTTGTTTTTTTGGTTCGAGTCAAAAAATAAATAGTAAAAAATAGTTCACACCATCAAATGCATGTGAAATATCAAACAATGGTATAATGGTGTAATTGGCACTACACGAGCTCCTGATTTATTAACTGCTCGTTTGTGGCTGTCAGCTAATTTCGGCTGGCTGGCTCATTTGATCGTTTCCATTGTTGAGGAGCAACACATTTTCTGAATTTATCGCACAGAATTACAGTTTTTCTAATCTACCACATTTACTCAGTTTAGTAAATTCAAGTTCAAATTTAATAATACAAAGAGAAATTTATCAGGCCTTCTGAAAGGACTGCACTTTTGGTTATTCTTTCATTTCCTTTTCAAGCTGTATAGTTAGTTAAAAAAAAATAAGCAGCAACCCTTACTAATTTCCGAACATAATTTTTTTGGGGGCACATAAAACACATGCATGAAAACAACAAAATGAATTGAAACGTCAAAACTTTGAAATCGTCATTCGTTTAAGTAGTCTTTTTCCTTTCCAATCAGTGCTTAAAGTAAGCATGTAAAAAGGCTTACAGAAGAACTAAATGTAAAGAGCTTACCATGGTTGAGTAAACAAAGGTTAGAAGTTCAAATCCTGAGGTGAACAAGTGACAGAGTCACACTGTTTATGTGAATCGATCTAGAAAAAAAAGATGGATCTGTTGATAAGGTTGAAGTTGCCCTGCAGCTACTGGTGCTGCGTGACTGGGTCTTTTCAGTGAGACCCCACACATAGCGCCAAAGTGAGGAGGGGAAATAACAAGAGGTTAGTTAGTTAACTGCAGTCAAAAGGTCAAAGATGATGAAGCCTTCAGCTATGTGCGTGCGTATTTGGGCAGGTTTGTGTGGACTGTAGAGAAGTTACATTTGCACGTGTGTGTGCCCTGTTTGTGTGTGCAAGTCAGCCATAAAGAAGATGTGTTGTATGATGAAAGAGCCTCTGTGCAGGTGGACGCTGGGGTCAGGAGTTGAAATGGTGCGGAGGGGCTAGCGGAGAGCAGTCACTGCATGACTGAATCTGTTTGCAGTAGGTAGCCCTGTCAAAGAACTGATGAATGGGTTTTAAGACTTTCAGCCTCGTAAGCTCAAAGGTAATGGACTACAGCTGAGTGAGCCAATACTATTGTTTTCAGGGAACTGACCGAGAAACATCAAACGCTGGAAAATAGGATATTTTCATACAAATGTTAATCAATAAATCAATCGAACAACAGTTAGTTGGAATTTTATTAGTTTTTTTTTATTAAGAGTATTGATAGGAGCATAAATATGTAGGATGAAAAGAAATAATGTGCATGTTTGAGAGTTGATTTTACTAAAACAGTTTTAGATTAAGATGTGAGGATGTTGGTCAGGATATACATGTGATAAACGACCCCAAAGTTATTTTATTTGAAAGCCAAATGTCACCATATTTATAGTTAGAAAGCCTAACAATCTTGAAAGTATGAATCATGATGTTTTTCAAACTGAAAACAGGCGATGATGGACTTGTTGTCACCCATCACAAAGGCTCTCCATGGTGGAAGCACTATGTCCTTAGATTGTAAAAGAATTTGAGTCTTGTATTTAAACTAATGAGCATCCACACAACTTATATCATAGTCTTCACACATAGCTAGAGCAAATACCAATGCAGGTATTGTTTTTTGAGCAAAGAAAAAAACCAAGACAGTAAAGGGAGAGAAAGAAGGAAAATAAGGAGGAAAAGAAAGGAGGACCCAGGAAGAAAAGTGGAACATGACAACAGGTAACAGGGAAGAACAAAAATGACCTTCCATGCTCTTATTACTTTTTTTTGATAATTTTCCTGACCAGAAATATATTAAAATCACTCTGCAGAGATTCCAAATTCTTCCAGACTGAATAAGAACATTTTCTGTCTAAATTTGTCCACAGATGAATGAACTAATCTAAGACTGAAGACACACTTTATACACTCATCACTTCTTGCTAGTGTACAAAGTAAACAGATCTACAAGTTGGACAGGCAATTGTAGGACCATGGAAGCAGAGCCACATTGTCACAACCTTGTGTGTCTCTGTCCTGTAACATCTAATCATGACTGAAAAGCCAAGACAGAGGCATTGATTAATAGAGAACAAAATGAAGACACTTAATCATTTCAGAAATTTTACTTGTCTAGTGAAAGGTGAAAAGCAATTCAACCAAAACACAGGCTATAATTTTCTGGATTGTTGCAAAGAAAAGAATTATCATTAGGGCTACATTTAAAGTTAGAATGTCTGTAATGTTTATCTGAAAAGTTTACAGGGTCACAATCGTTCTACTTCACAGGCCACAGACATTTAAAAAAATCTTTGACTGTGATTTCAACAATCACAGTCAAAGATCATTTTAAGTTTAAACTACTTTGCTCATTTTCTTGTTCATGTTCTATGTAATTGCTCAACAGACAGTAAAATTAAATCTTTGAGGGCAAAAAAAAATCACCTATATTTTCACAGAGTTATATAAACCTGGGATATTTCAAAGACCTGCATATGTAAGCTCTATCAGTTTCCATAAACATAGCCTGTTGTCTCTCTGATTGGACACAGATATCAATAGTGAGGTAAAAAGCAGTGGGTGGATGAGTAAGAGAAATAAAAGGTGGCAGTCTGTGAAGAAAAGACACCTGAACAAATTATAGCTTCACAACAAGTGATCCAAAGTCTTTTGAACAACTCATTTCCTTTTCTAACGTTCTTGATCTTTCTGCTAGCCTGCCCATGCTTCAGATCACTATCATTTTCTTTTCTCCCACTTTCCATATAAATAACAGGCGTGGGATTCATAGCTCTTTACATGGAAAGCTGGAAATTTGGTGCAATTTTGCATCACAATGTACAGCAGTATGAGAACTGTCAAAACATATGACTCTGTAAAAGGCTAAAACAATTGTGTCAATCTATCGATTGAGCTATGTGAAAGTATATGCATATATCTTTTTATAAAGCATATAATGCATTAAGGAAAATGTCTCCCTACAATGATTCATCCATACGCATATTCCTGCATTTATTGCTACACAGTGGATCAGAAGTGTCCGAAAAAGGAGTTTTGATGAATTTACTTATTCTCATGATTCTCTTTGAAACTTGTTCTCGCGTTTCTCCATAACCACAATTTCTAAGTAACAAATGTGATTGATGTGTAGACTTAGGGTTCGCTCTCTTAATATATTCAATAATCTAATTTTTCCAAAAACAAGATGGGTAACAACTATTAAAAAAATAGAACATATATATAAAAAAAGAATTCAAGTTAGAAAAGGGGCAGCTCTTAGCTCGGGTCCTCTACCAGAGGCCTGGGAGCTTGAGGGTTCTGCGCAGTATCTTGGCTGTGCCTAGGACTGCACATTTCTGGACTGACATGTCTGATGTTGTTCCTGGGATCTGTTGTAGCCACTGTTCCAGTTTGGGGGTGACTGCCCCGAGGGTCCCGATGACCACAGGCACCACTGTGGTCTTCACCTTCCAGGCCCTCTCCAGTTCCTCCCTTAGGCCCTGGTATTTCTCTAGTTTCTCATGCTCTTTTTTCCTGATGTTGCAGTCACTTGGTATTGCCACATCCACCACAACGGCTTTCCTCTGTTGTTTATCCACCACGACTATGTCTGGTTGGTTCGCCCTCACCATTTTGTCTGTCTGGATCTGGAAGTCCCACAGGATCTTAGCTCGGTCATTCTCCACTACCTTCGGGGGTGTTTCCCACTTTGATCTTGGGGGTTCCAGTCCATATTCTGCACAGATGTTTCTGTACACTATGCCTGCCACTTGGTTGTGTCGTTCCATGTATTCTTTCCCTGCCAGTATCTTGCACCCTGCTGTTATGTGTTGGACTGTCTCAGGGGCCTCCTTGCACAACCTACACCTTGGGACGCACATTGTCTGTTGAGGCTTTGTCCCTGATGTATCTATGGATCTTGGATGTCTCGTCTTGGATAGTGGTTCTCACACTCACTAGTCCTCTGCCTCCTTCTTTGCGGTTCGTGTAGAGTCTCAGGGTGCTGGATTTGGGGTGGAACCCTCCATGCATTGTTAGTAGTTTCCGGGTCTTAACATCTGTGGCCTGTATTTCCTCCTTTGGCCAGCTAATTATTCCTGCAGGGTATCTGATTACTGGTAGGGCATAGCTGTTTATTGCACGGATCTTGTTCTTGCCATTGAGCTGGCTTCTCAGGACTTGTCTTATTCGTTGAAGGTATTTGGTTGTGGCTCTTTTTCTTGTGATCTCATCAAGGTTGCCATTTGCTTGTGATATTCCCAGGTATTTGTAACCTTCCTCTATGTCTGTCTCTCTCTCTCTCTCTCTCTCTCTCTCTCTATATATATATATATATATATATATATATATATATATATATATATATATATATATATATATATATATATATATATATATTACATTGTACTTGGAAAAATAATATCATTGAACATAATAAGAGAGAGAACCCTCAGTCTACACATCAATCATGTTTGTAACTGAGAAATTGTGGTTATGGGGAAAAGCAAACACCTCCATCTGTGGGAGTTGAGAAAATGTAGGCCACCCTTCTGCATCAAAACATTTGTATATTGTAATTTTTCTTGCATGGTTGTAAAAAACAAAACAAAACAAAACAAAAAAAAAAAAACATTTCTTGACTATCAGTATATCCCCAAACCTTATGCTTTGGCTTCTTTCATTCCTGTGTTCCTAATTCTTCTTATAGTATACATAGAAATGTTCAGCATTAAACAAGCAGCAGAAACAAGGCAAATACAAACACACACACACACACACACTGCACTGAAATCAGCTTGTGATTTAGACTGGTGTGATTAATAGTGTTCTAAGCACCACTGAACAGATGAACCACAAAACAGCATAAACATTATCATACCCTGAAAGACCTAATTATTGTAGAGCTCATCTGACAGACGTCTATGTGTGTGTGGGTGTGTGTTGGTTGGAGGAGGGGTCAGCATGTTGGTTTGGGAAAGGGGAGAGTAGGGGACAATGAGGAGGGAAGATTTATGACCCTTCTACGGTATGTAGTTCAGAGTCCTTACCGCCCCTTTTGTGTCTTCCACCATTTGGGTGCAAATTAGGAATATGATAATGGACATATTATATATTATAATAATGGAGCAGCCTGCTTACACATCATTTTCCAACCAGCTGAATGAAGGAGTGTTTAGAAATATGAAAATGGTTGAGAATGTGATTCTGAATGTTCAGTTTCTTTAATAAAAATTTGATATAAATCAAAGTTACAAAGGTAAACATCAAAAACAGGGAAGGTAAAAAAACAACATTTGAGTAGATAAACACAGTCCTCATGCATTGAGTACAGTGAGAAAGTACTTTGTATCTTGCAATTTCTTATTATTATGACATTTTGTCTCACTTAAAAGTTTAAGATCAAACACATTTTAATATCCATCAAAGATATACCCAAGAACAAGAAAACATTGTTTTAAAATGATTACTATATTAATAAAGAAGAGCTATACAAGCTAACCAGGACCAAAACGAAAAAGTAATTCTCTTTTATTGAATCAAGAACTTCAATTCCTTTATTACTTTGATAAAGGAAATAGTTGTACGAAAACTTAAATTCATATTTACTCAGATTATATTTATCTGATAAGATTGCTTTGATTATTTAAAACATTTAAGTAAGTAAATTGTAGCACCATGATCGGTGATTTTTACTTCAAAACAGATGTGATCAGTTTTGCTTGGTTTCTTGCATCTTGTGAATATTTAAAAATTTTACCAATGTAAGAAAAATGTGCTAAAGATATTTGTGTAAAAAAAAAATATTTTTTAATATTTAGATATAAAATTTACACTTAGATTAATCAGAGAAACTGAAATATCTTTCACAACAATGTCACATTTTCATCTGGTCTTCAATGATGCATGACAATGGATTGTGCCAGAACATACACTTTCAGGCCGGCAGGATCAGCATCAAAAATCTTGACAAGACACTAGGTCATGGATGACCTCTCCCTCTTTTCTGCTTTGCCATTTTTTGTGCTCCCTGTCTTTTTACACCATTTTACTGACTAAATCTTCCCTCAGGCCCTTTGACACCAGAGCAAAAGTGGAAGGAGGAGAAAGTAAGGCTCAGAGGAGTAAGAAGTAAGACAGCCTGAACAATTATGACAGAAAAGGCTTCAGTTTGCTGAGTGAGGCAGATGGAAAGAGGCAGAGATTGAGAGTTTGGGATTACTGAAGAGTCCAACCAATGGAAGAACAAGGTGTTCAGGTATAAGACGAGAAAAGACGATTTGAGTGAAAACAAATGCAGAGGTCATTCCATTGAGAATGATTAAAGTGGTACGCCAATATTCCAACTATTTAAAGTTGGAAACTTGGCTTTGGATATGAGATTTATTTATTTTTTTTTTCATATCAAGGACTGTTCAATTGCAGCGTCCCGTTTTGGAGGGATATGATTTTGTCAGCTGCAACAAGAGAGAACGATGAGGCTGTTTCGGGTAAGAGCGGAAGGTGGAGGTGATTGGCACAGCTTGTACTAATTTGCTAATCAGTCTCTCCTTTTCGTGCTACAGGATCCTGCTGAGATCCAAAACACAGAGTGTTTTCACACATACTCACTTTCACAAAGTCAAAATGAGTCAACTGTAATCGCTTAAAATCATATAGTGGTACTTCTAAATTTGTTTGGCCACTAGCTGCATGTCATGGATCATAACAGCTTGCAATGGTTTCATACCAACAAAATATGGAGATTTTTATTTTATGTTGCAACTTGCCTTGACTCAACATTTGCTCACTTTGTCAACAGCAGAGAGCATTGCCAACACCTGAGCAACTCTGGGTATTGGCAACACATTATAACGCTGCAATGTCAACAACAAAGCACAACACAGCTCACTTCCAGTTTTCAGAGAAATAAAACAACAGGTCAGTTATTCAGCGTTCATAATGACAGTACTGTGTGAGCTTATCTTTCAAAAGAACTATTTCCTTTAAGTTTAGCACAGGCAGATTGAAAATAAATTAATTCAGTTAAATTTTATAGCAAAACATGGAGTCTTATGAAAGAAAGTTTGGTTAAAAGTTGGAAGTATAGCCTCATGTAGCCTAATCCATATTATTTACAACTATCTTATGATTCCATATTTTCTGCACTAAGGCATTGGCATCTAGCAGGGGCCTGTCCTTGAGAGCTGCCGTCCTGCAACTTTTTTTTTTTGTTGCATCCCTTTTCCAGCACACTTAAATCAAATGAAATGCTTGTTACCAGGCCTCTGCAGAGATGAATGAATGCTGGTGAGGGAACTGAGCTATTTGATTCAGGAGTGATGAAGCAGGGAGGCATCTAAAACTTACAGGATGGTGACTAACAAGGATAGAAATACAGAAATAATTTAGACTTTAACATATCAGTGGGAAAAGCTCTCCTTTGCTGCCACTAGAGTCTTAAGGTGTGCTATGGTATTAGTGACTAAGGCTTCTTTTTCTTTAAGTACTGTAAACTGTGGTGCAAACCATGATGCATAAAGAGATTAAAGAGATCCTGTGGAAAGAGTTAAAGATTAGGCTGATGCCATAACGGAGTTCATAAATAAATATACTGAAATTCCAATGGAAAGATGCAAAGAAAATAGTCAGCACATATAACAAAAGGCTTAGACAGTATTAATGAGTATAAGAAATATTTCACTGATTATTGAGAAATGTATGTATTTTTAAAATATTTAAGTAATTTTAAATCCTGCAAGGTTATAAATAATTTCAATTTAACAGAAGTTTGGTCATTTGAGTTCCATTCCACTATATTGCACATAATTTAATTGCTTAGATTTCTTCTTATGTGTGGATTACTTGAAGTGTTACTGACAAGTGGTGTGAAATTCATGTCAACAGACTTTTAAGAAATGTATGTCTGAAGAAAAAGCTCGACATGTTCAGTACCCATTTTCCTTTGTGTAAATAAAGAGATTTAGAAAGCTACTTCTCCGTATTTTTGCTGGGAACTCACAGCTTTTTCATTCTTTCATTGACATGCCTTTTGTGCCGATGGAGAGTTTTATAGTGCAAGCACACACAGACAAGCACACACAAACAAAAAAAAGGATAAATAAATCATGAAATTTGGGACATTCAAAGGACAAATCTTGTTATGAAATGTGTGGCACACATTATCAGAAAGACACAGACAGAACACACAGCAAAGGACAAGCCCAGAAGATCTATATGTTAGACGTGACGTGAAATCACACAGTATGTTGTACCACAACAATGACTTGAAGAAGAAATGAAAAAAAGCTATCTGTTGTGAAAAAAAACTATTCACCCACTTTAAGTCTCAAAAAAAGGAACAGTTTATTTATGGCAAGTAGATATTCAAAATGTAATTTAGGCAACAAAATGATTTACAGGTCAGAGAAGGAAAAAGAGAAAATAAATACTAGCTGTTGCGTTTTTGACTATTTTTATTGTTTTGTAATGAACACAAGTCAGCTGTCATCCTCCGACTTAGAGAGTGTGAATTCACCAATTTCAGCTCACGTCTATTGAACTTGTTTAAAAAGACAAGCTGAATTGTCACAAAGAGAAAAAGCAGAATTAAATTGCTAAGTAGAGACAATCTGAGATAAACCCGTATTACAATACAAAATGAATAACAAAAAACCCACAAGTAAAAACTAACTTTCTGAACTGCCTTCCATTGTTTTGTTTGTCTTGCATCTAATTGTTTGGGGAGGGAATAAAAGCTTTTGTTCTTCAGTGTAAAACAATGTCAACCTCGCAGACATTCAAAAGCCAAAATTACACTCTTTGTTCGGCTCTGTGATTTAGAAATGGTTAACCTTTGTTCAGAATGCTTTCATAACACTCTCTGACCTTGAAGTTAAGAATGACAGAATAATCTACAGGAGAAAACTAAAAGAGGGTGATCGGAATAAGATCAAAAATCCTGATAAGCTGAAACAATCATTTCATCTCATTAACAGAGCAAATATCACAGATATTTGGCACATTATTGGCTAAGCAAATTTAAGCAGATAAACATAAAAGGAAGGGTTCATTAGGATGCTTCCTCTACTCGTGCACCTTGTTAAGGGTTTTATTGTATGCAAACAACCCAAGGGCATCCCCACATGTTTGATGTGTTGGATAAGTTGGAAAACGAGATGCTGTTTAACAAAACAGCTTGAAAAGAGCAAGTGTTTACTGAACAAAAAGGAACATTAAGTACGGCAGGGCACAGTTGTGGGAGACAGAAAAAAAGATAAAGCCCTCAAGCTCAAACAAATGTAATTTTACTTCATTTTGGCTCCATAAAATCTAGACACACAATTTAGCAGAAACTCCTGAAAATGGCCAGTGCTCTGGTATTGCTTTTCCCATTGTTGGTTATTGTAAACATATTGTTTTTTTTTTCTGGTTTTAAAAGCATCTCCTAAGAAAATAACTTCAATGCCCCACAGCTTTAATGGGAAGTGAAACAGTCACTGCTGCTAAATAGTAACAGCATGTATTTCAAAATTACATAAATTCAATAATAAAATTGCTCATCACTGATCAGTGAGACATTAAGTGCCTTAGATGTTTATCCTTTTTACTGGATTAACAACTAAGGACAGCAAGCTACCAAATCATATATGTCAAATATCCCATTTTGGCCAGGAAGCTACCGTTTTCTACCCCTGTTTCCCGCCGCGCTCCCGTATTAGTATTTCATAAGTTTCTTGTATTATAGCAATTACGTCCCCCTATTAAAACTATCACTAACTTGTGACAGTTTAGCAAAGGACAGATAATTTGTGAAACAATCACACTTTTCTGTCTCCTCCCAGTGCTATCCACAGAAATACACTGCTCCATCTTAGTGCAGTCAATCAAGCTTGTGTTCACGCTGCTCACACCCTCTTGCTTGCTCTCTGCTAGATTAAAGCTTCTCCTCGTCAGCAGAACCTGCCATGAATGATCAGGCTAGTTAGTTTGGCTGCCAATGACAAAAGATAGACACTTTTCCTGTAATGATAAGTTGTATCTCTGCTGTTATGGTACGTTACAGCACTAAGACCTTCCTCCTGGCTGTAATTGGTTGTTTCTCCAGTAATAGTAGCTCATGGAGAAAGTGGAGGATCTTGTTTTTGTTTTTCTGTTTTTTCACAAATTATGTGTCTCATACTATACTGTCATGACATGTTTTAACAAAACATATTTAAAAAAACATATTTTTTTAATTAAATTTATATACTGAAGCTTTAATTATGTAGAAGCAAGATAGCATTTTCAGGTACAATAGCGGTATCTGCAACATGCAGAGGGGTGTCCAAAAGTGAGTGATTATTTTCTTTAATTGGGGGCAAAACATTCATATCGTATAGGACAGACTGTAAAAAATGCATTCAACTTGTGATAATATATCAACTCGTGCACCATGTGCATAGGAAATGTATTTCTGTGGACCTAAAATATTTTGTCAGAAGGACATTACATGCAACAGGAATAAGCTCAGGGTCAGACGTGATGTATGTCTTCACTTGAGAGTAAATGCTCAGGCAACATTTGATGAGCTCAAGGTGAGTAGATTTCCTCTCTAGTTTTGTGAAAAGACATCAAGGCTGAGGATTTGACTGCTATGTCTAGCTGACACTGATACTTTGAAGTATGCTGGTTCACATTGTGGGCTTTTTCACAAGGTTGCATTAGAGAACACATCCAGGCAAGTGTCAACAATTGTTTATCAGAATTACCACATTATCTGACAGGAATCTGGAGAAGAATGAAAGGCAGGTTGACAGCGAACAGGCAAGAGAAGCAAGAAGTAACGCAGATGAGGAAAGAGAGGTTTCAAGGACTATATCAAAAGGTGACAGCTAGAAAAAAAAGGACAAGGACTTTCAGACAGAGTGAACAGGACAAAGTTAAGTCAAGAAAACAGGAGGTGACCAAGGAAAGAAGGAAGGTAGGTTAGAGAAATGAAAGAGGAAAAAGTAAGACAGAGGACAAAGAAAAAATATGAGGTGAGAGATCTGTGATACCAGAAGCTGCTGTAATTTCCATATGCTAATTAAAGTTTAGTTTGGGTCACTTGCTCTTCATGTCAAGGGTCTCTCCTCATGTCTGTCTGTCCTCCATTGCCTTTTCCCTGCTTTTGTCTGCTGTTTAAATTCTCTGTTTGAAGCAGAAGTTCAGACATTCAAGTCATATATCATCGTCTGATGTGGTTCCCTTTAAGATGCCCTTTTCTTAATCTTCCTTTATGTCCTGATCATGTTTTTCAACAGCTTCAAGGTTTATGCTCAGACTTCCCTTTCTGTATGTTTCCTTCAAATAATGTATAAACTAATCACTAAATATTGCATATTTCTTCTCTTTCTGTTATTTTCAACACAAGTGAATTATAGTACTAAACTACCTCTCTTTTCTCATTTTAATGAACATAAAATCTTGTCTCTCTTTACTTCCAACTACTGCTCTTCATTTCTGATCTCTTATTGCATTATTATTTTAAATTTGACTCCTCGATTACAGACCTCTCAATCCACAATTTACTTTTGCTAAATACCAACTTGCCAAAATGACAAACTGTAGTGTCCTAAAATAAATATACAAATTTATAACATGGAAACAAGCAACTCATAAGTGTCCAGAGACATGCACGTTTGCTGATATCCATGCGTGTGTGACACAAACATAGACACTAACACGCATACACACCTCGAGCTTGCGCTACCTATTAGAGGTTTGTGGGCCATCTGTTCCTTTATTTTAGTGAACAAACACACCTGATAGTACTGAGGAACTGGTAAGTCCATTTCACTGTTCACTGAACAGCACAATTGAGTCGACTAGATGGAGGGATAAGCTGGAACAAAAACTTAACGCACCCGGAGGGGGATTGAGGGATCGAGAACCACTGTTCCTGTCCAAAGCCATTTCTCTGAGAATCAGAAAAGTGTATCTCTCAGTTTCAGCTATCTAACAAGATTCAGAAGAGTGCTACTTTATCACTCAGATTTAATAGGATTTTTTTTTCTGGGGTAAGACTCATGACATGAAAAAGATGAAATCCAGTTCTTTTCAAATATTGTACACTACGTCAGAAGAAATGCCTGTTTAAAAAACCCCATCTAGATTGTAATATAAAATCTGTAGCTTAAAAAGTATAAGTTGGTAAGCTGTCAGCAGCTTTGCAACATCCACAACTGATTGTATTCAAACAAAATAATAGGTATTTAATAATAAACTCTAAATAAAATATAATTGCTGAGATGTTTTTCTATAGTTAATCTCATGAAGTAGGAAAATATTCGGTTCTTTTAGCCAACAGAAGATGGATGACTTCATAGAATTCTGCTTTAGTTTCATTTATGCTGAATTTTCCCAAATGGATAAAAGCACATTTCAAAAGCTTATGTCTTAATTTTGACAATTACAAGCTTTAATGTCCATGGGGGCTAATAGCTTTCTATAGGTTTTAGTTTTCTGTTCCTGGGTCATCCTCTGGGTTTCCTCCTGATTTGAGGTGCAAGGAACACCTCAATGGGGAAGCATCCAAACAAGATGACTGAGGCGCCACAAATAATGCTGCTTGATGTAAAGAAACAGCGGTTCTACTCTGAGCTCCTCCAGGATAATTTTCGTCTATTGGTCACTACCCAGAGCTCGTGAACACAGAGGAGGGTAGGATTATAAATCAGCTGGTAAATAGAAAAGTTTGTCTTTCGGCTCAGCTCTCTTTTCACCACGACAGACCGGTGCAGCAGACGCAGCACCAATCCAACTATCGATCTACTGCTCCATTTTTCCCTCATTTGTGAATAAGACCCTGAGATGATTATACTCCTCCTTTCTCCCCCAAACCAGAGAGGGACTGCTACTCATTTCCACCTTAAGACCATGGTCTGGGATTTGGATGTGCTGATTTTCATACCAGCTGCTTCACACTTTGCTGCACACCGCTCCTCAAAAGCTGGAGAACACATTCTGATAAATCTACATTATCTGCAAAAAGCAGAGACAAAATCCTGAGGCTGCCTCTAGAATTGAATTGGTTATGACAATTTGTTCTCTGAATTAAAAATACTCTTTGAAGCATTTTGTTTTTAAACTCTAAGTTGCAAAGTATTGATTATAATGCTAGAATTGGGTGCCACATCTCAGCTTGTAATCCAAGAAACATTCTTACCTGAGGAAGATGTGAAGATCACAAGTGGCACCACAATGCAAAATAGGAATGGATCAAGCCAAGAGAAAAGCAAACAGAAGAAAAACATTTATTAGTTTACATAATACAGAACTCTCCATAAGCTTTATAATAAATAACTACCTTCTCATATTGAGCTGTGACAATGTAGTTTTAAGCTGATTCACAATAGTACATCTCAAGGGTCATTATTTAGGCAGAATATTTATCAAATTCTGCTGGACACCCTGATAATAAATGGACAAAAAATGGAAATCTGCTTAAGACACACTGATAGGCATCAGCTGGAAACAGACTGTGGTCTCTGCTTTATAATCACTGTGATGGGGACCAAACCAATGAGGCAATGTCTTGTTTGAACCAATCAGGGGTGATGAGACACAGGGGCACCAGAATCAACTATAATTGCTCTGTCTGGCTTGTGTCAAAACCGAGGCATGTTCAAGCATATGTGCACATTGCGTGTCTATTTTTGCTCAGTGGGTCAGAAAAATGCATACATGATGGTGAAAGAAAAAAAAAAGTCTTCATAGCAAAGTGGTAGAGAGAAATGTGAAGGGAGGAATGAAAAAGGAAATGCACATGATAAGAATTGTTCTGTGAGACAAATTGGCTGCATATCCAGAAAAAAGACTTTCACAGTGAACTGAGAAATTAATTTGCTTCTTCGAATCCCTCCCTAGAATTTTTACTTGCTTTTCCAGCTCTTTCAAATATTTCACACCTAGAGCAACCACTATTTTTTCCACTCCACATGCCTCACTTAGCACTCCTAGCCAAGCCCCAGTTCTCTTTCTCACTCTACACAACGACTCTCTTCAAGTACTAACCTACCCTTCTAAAAACTTGCCATTTTAATCTGTATAACACTGTATATCACAAGCCCCACAGGACATGCCTGTTTATTGATCTGGCCCAGCTTACAGCCTCACAGTTCTAGAAGCCTGGAAAATTACAAATTATCATTAGCCTATGATTTTGTGCATATAAGATGCCTTGTCGCCGCTTCAAGCCGGTCTGTGGTTTGGATCTCTTTTTACCATTTCTCACAGGCCTGTGCAGCCCAGAAATTTTAACTATCCAGTGTTTGTTTGACCTGATCAAAGCTGTGCAACATAATAGAATGTCACTGCCCATGGCTTCTTTATGGGCACACAGTATATAAACTAAGGAACACTAACTTAGCGAGAATGCCTAAATGTCCAACAGAAATCACAAAATACAATGCATTTTATTGGGATTTTATTTTATTGACCAACACAGAACAGCTCCTAGAGGCAAAAAAATATACAAAATAAAAAGTAAAAATATATCAGGATTTGAAAAAATATTTTGCTGAATAAAAACCTGTAAACTGCGACATACGCCAATGGCTTGAGTCTGCCCATGAACATCAGTTTTGTAGCCTTAACACACATTCAAAATCAGATTTAGATTTTATTGCCAAGTCAGTTGTCACGCTGAGGCAAGAGGGTATTGGGTGCAAGAAACAGCAAACATAACAGATTATATTATATTTCAAGAATGATATAAACATTTAGACATATGTGGATGACTATATATATATATATATATATATATATATATATATATATCAACCATACACATTTAACCCCTAGCTATGATACCCCTAGCATCATAGCTTGCATCATGTACAGCACTCAAAGACTCACCGAAGTCTCTTAGAGAAAAAGAGACATGTATATATATATATGAAAGTAGCATATATATATATATATATGTATATATATATATATATATATATATATATATATATATATATATATATATATATATATATATATATATATATATATACATATATATATATATATATATATATATATATATATAAAATAAGTATAAGATTGGCATATATTTATATTTGATAAATTAGAACATTGAAATATTAATTAATTTAAGTAACTCATTTCACAATAGACATCATATAGATTATATATAGATGTCAGACATATTTATGTTTTCAAGACTTTATGATGACTTCCCATTTACAGACTGTAGGCTATATTCAGTAATCAAGGTGGTGTGAAGCGTTTGTGCCTTTGCTGAACACTGTTTACTCTCCAAAATTGTATCTCTCTGGGCGTGCCATGGTGGCGTAGGGGATAGCGCAACCCATGTTTGAAGGCCTTTAGTCCTCAACGTGGCCGTCGAGGGTTCAACTCCCGGACCTGACAATATTTGTCGCATGTCTTCCTCCCTCTCCTTCCCCTTTCCCCTTTCCTGTCACCCTACTTTCATATATAAGGGACACTAGAGCCTACAAAAGACCCCCTGGAGGGGTAACAAAAAAAAAACAAATTGTATCTCTGATCTTTGTATGTTACTTGGTTTTTGATGTTCTTTTCTATCACACTCTAATAAACTTCTCAAGCTGACAAACGGGTGGAACTGGATTATAATTTGGGATATCAGAGAAAAGAAGACTGAATACAACCTTTGTCAAGCCACATTTTTTAGTTTCCTGTGTCAAAAATATTTTTAAAATCACGTATAATTTTGTTTCCACTTCACACTCAAACCCTGACACTTGCTCAACACTAGCCTTTAAGCCAATTTATACGGAAACTTCTAAAAAGTTAAATGATTAAAAGTTTGAGTCTCTGTATAAATGTTCCGTTGAGCCAGACTAACAATCAGTGCTAGAAAAGAAAGTTTAAAAGGCAAGGGAACTGCTGCTCATAAAAACATCATGACTTTTCAGTAGACCCAGTGTTTTAGTATTCTATCCATGCAGGAGCTCAAATTCACCCTGATGCCCTCCAATAACTACAGATGTTTAAAGCGCATGCAAAAACATGAGTAGGCTTTGTGTGCTGAAGAAAAAGCAAAGCTCAAGTAAATTACTCTGTTCAGATCCGCTTCTGATTCCCAAAGGAGTTCTTTTTAGCTTCGATACAAGATTTGAAAAATCATCATAACAAGAGAAAAATCTCTCTCTCTCTGTGTATATGTATATTTAATAGCTGTAGCGACAACTATTAAAATGGAATGTATTAAAAAAGGGGCTAATCATTCTTGACATCATGTTGATAATCAGTGCCTGATTGCTTCCTGGTTTGGGGAACCTTTTCAGCTGCTGTTGACCCATCAGGGTGGATTTTTGCCTTTAACAACTTCCTGTGGGAGTTAATGAGCTATGCATCAAATGACAGCTAAACAAGAAACCTGAAAGCTCTTTTGTTGTTCCTATGGTAATTTAGCCTAATCACAAAGTTCCCCAATATGCCCCATGTGTGTTTCTCTACCAGAGTGCATGTGTGTGAGAGAGCATCAGAGTCTACAACGTCTATGACAGGAACCAGCGGGCTTAGCTCAGCACAGGCAGGGTGGGATGAATGCAGTTCTTTGACAGGGTGGACGCCTTCACACGGTGGCGTTCTCCCAGTAGGTCAAAAACATACAACTCACACATATGCATACATCGGTAACTGATATGTGAAGAATCTTGGAAGTTTCTGCTACTATGGGAGAGCATGTGTTTTCTGTGTGTTTCTGACAAAAGGTCAGGGGCCTGTGTCAACCTCTGCTGTTGGTAACATCAAGCCAAGGTACACTTAAGCATATGGAACAACTTCCCTCGCTTGGCTCTTTGTTTAGGTCTGTCTCAAGTGTCTCAACAAGGTCTAAACTACAAAAAGAGATTTTAGAGAGGTTCATTCCTTAGCTCCTTAACTCTCAAAGAGGAATCTGAAAATGGAACTTTTCATACAATTTCATCTTAATGTGGAATGGAGCTTTCTTTGGTAACAGACATTTATCAGGTAGTGAAAATGCCAACAGGTAGATCTTTAAACATCTGATACGGTTACTGGGATGCTGTTCAAGATGAACGTGAAATAAAAGTTTAAAGTGTGTTTAACAAAGCATTGGTTGGTGTGCTGGGTGGCTCAGTGAGTCCTCAATGCATGTCTTTTGTTTGGCTACCAGTCTCAGGCCATTCCCCTTCTATCTCCTCTCTATTTCCTGCCATTTTACTTTACAATAAAGGCCTTTAGAACACACCAAAAATTTTGAACAATTGAATATAAACATGGATTTGTTGGCAGCCTATTAACTCAACACTAAGCTAATAGACTTTAGCTAATGTGAGAGGCTGAAATCTGGAGTCTGTGATGCTGATGTGAAGGATCTTAGAAATTTAAGATAACCTGCCAATCCAAAACTAAAATATAGTGTAAAGAGTGCCTTAAAAAGAAAATAGCAAACTATGTTAGCATAATAGTTAATGATATAAATATTATTATCATCAGTATTATTAATATCAGTTTTATAAGTAGTAGTAGCAGGAGTGGTAGTAGTATTATTGCATATTCACTGTGGTCCTTTTCCAGAATTCACCAGTCTTAAAATTTTTTAAATTTCCACTTGCCATTGTGTGAATCTGCACACCTAAACCCTCTAATACTTTTTTTAAGATTAACCTTTTTTTTATCTATTTCTTTTTTCAGGAAAACAACACACCACTCCCCTCAAAGTCTTCTGATTTTTCCTTTTCATCAGCATCAAAGTGGTTGACTGCACTTAACACTGTCAATCAAAAAACTATTATCTAATTTTAAACAGTAGAAGATAGTATAACAATAAAAAGGAAGAGTGTGAACAATGGTGGGAAAAGTGATTCAACTTTTCTGTCAGTTTGTTGTCTGTACAACTGGACGAACACAATTTAATCTTAAGATTCCTATTGGTTAATTCCTAACACATGTATCTACTGTAGATAAATAGTCAACAGTGTGTGTGTGTGTCTGAAGCTTTACTATGCAACTGTGTTCCATTTGTGGTTGAAATAAGGTGTTAGGTTCTAGTAAGTAAAGGGTTCAAATGGCCTGCAAGATTTTAAAGAGTTGTATTTAAGCCTTTGTTCCAACGTGTATAAATGTGGCTTCCTCTCCCGGAGTCTTTTTGTGTATCTGGGATTTTGCTGTATGCGAGTAATTGTGGTCAACAATGGCTAAAAGCCAGAGGGAAAGTGCTTCCATTAAGGCGCCTGGCTCCAAGTGCATGCCAAACAAAACAACGGTCTGAGAGGAACAGACAGAACGATTGGACTGTCTTTGAGACTTTGTGACTATGTGCAAATTGATGTGTAATGAAAGCCAGGTGCTAGCAGTTGTAGCAGCAAGGAAGACCCCCTGTTGCTGGAACTTTGTTCAGTATCATTCAGGTCAAAGCTTTGCACACACACCAACATGCACCAGGTGGCCTGCTTCTTTCATTTTCACTGCAACTATCTTGACCTCCACTTTGTTTCAAAGTCTTGAGACCAGAGAGCTTTTCAACACCCAAGTTTCAACTTGATACAAGTAAAATACGAGGTGTGGAAAAGCTGGGCATTAGATGCAGCACACTTCTAACACATAAAACAAATAAAGCCCCTGATTTTTCTAGAACACAAATTACTATAAAGTACTGTGATATTACTCCCAGGAAACAATACATTCTTTCTCTTATTTATTTTCCTGCACCTAACTCAAACAAGAAACAGAAAAATGATGCACCTCAGCACTGTTCTGGCTTGTGTCGCCACAGAGGGCATTCCACATTGCCACTTCAATGCTACCACAGCGTGCCACTTGCCCCCAGAAAGGTGTACACTAAGCAAACCTCTACAGAGCCTCAGCTTTACCGTCATGAAAAGAGATGGATGAACAAGTCAAGAGTGATAGCTGCCATTATCTGCTGCAGGAGATGACTCATTGATCACCACGGCTGACATCATTCATCATTGTCCCTGTATGTTTCTCCCATAACTATTTTAATTGAGCTCTTTCCATATCTCTGATAAATCATTTATGTTTCCATTTTGTTCCACTGTTCTTTTTCTTTTTTAAGTTTAATTTAACTCAATGACAAGGTTTTTATCTGTGTCACCAAAGGATAATATTGTAATAGCACATTGGACATGGATTTCTGTTAAGAAAAAAAGCATTGCAGCCCTCTATTTATCCAACATAAATCTATGCCACACAAAAAGCTGCTGGTGTTTGAGTTATTGTCCAGTAAATTGACATAAGCATTTGAAATTTTCTTCCATGCTGTTGAGTGAGACTATTTTCTTCCAAGCTGGACAGGGCTGGGTAAGGAGAATGTCCATCATGTAAAACCAATAACCTCAGTGGAAGTGTTACTGTTCATGTTTATCTGCAACTAATGATATAAAGAAAGAATAGTCAAAACTCAACTCGACTACTTACCAGTATATGCTAAAATGTTACAGCAGCTGTTAGATTGCCCAACCTCATCTGAGAGGAAAGCTAACCAAAATGATAAACAGTTTAAACTCATTTAGCGCACAGAGTAAGGCCTGGTCATGGTACTCTCCTCAATCTGCTTTATTCTTCCCTTTTTACACTCCCTTCTGACACTGGGCAATATTAGGTTCATAGCCCACTTCCTTAATAGATGCATTAATATAACCAATGGACTATTGAGACCATGAAATTATCTTTGAGTGATAAATTAAAGCCTTATTTATTGTCTGTAAGGTATCCACTTCATATATGACAATTTGCTGAATGATTAGACTGGGGAACTGACTAAATGAATGAATAAATCACAAGCTCAGAGGGATACTGATCAACAAAACAAATTTAACTAATGTTTAATGTTTAAGTATATATTAAACATTAGCAGAGCTCCTTTTTTGAGTTATTTCTAGAATTTTAATCCATGTAACAAATGAGGGCTGAAGTTAAACTATAACACAGGCACACAGGAAAAGGTTGGACTTAAATATTTAACATTTCTGCATATCTAGCTTTCCTATGATCACGATAAATAAATCTCATTTATCCTGATCACCATCTCTGTCAACAGTTACATTTAATAATGAACTACAATTCAGAAATGTTCCATATATACGTTCGATATTAAGTTGTTAGCCAAGATATCTTTTTAACCTCTTTATAAAAATATGGTTTTATATAAAGATCATGTTACACTACAGAGGATTAAAATCCTTGAATTAGATCTAAACCTTTACAATTTAGGAAGGAAACGTTTTTCATGTGCAGAATATTTTGCTTATCTATTTCTGCCATATGTAAATCTTTGTATTTAATATAGTTTTATGACTAAATAAGTGGTTTGAGCACACATCCCATTCTGTCATATTTTATCAAAGTCAACAGCCATAAGTGGGGATCAGCATAAAAATTAAAGGAAGAAGGTTTGACAAAGTTTTTGGAGCATAATAAATCTTATTTGAGATCTGAGCATTTTTCTGTTTGTATGCAGTTAATTAAAAATGTTTAACTAAAACAGAAAAAAAGTTTTTGATGTAATGTAGTTTAACAGTAAGTAGTTTACAATGTTAAAAGGGTGCAAAATTAATCCTTGACCACAAGTGAGATTGAACATCAAATGTTGAAGAATTTCAGTATCTAACAATCTATTTTCAAGCCACTTTCTGGCTCTTTATTTTATTCTAATCACTTCTTTCATTGTGGACTTGTTAGTTTCTTATTGTAAATGATCCACTTGTGAAATCAGTTTTTTTTTTTTTTTTCTGGCCTGTTTTGAAAGACAATAAATGCCAAAAGTAAAGCACTTCTCATTCACAAGCAACATGGGTTGTTTCCTAAATGTCAAATTCTCCTAAAATGAACAGACCAATAAAGCATGCAGGAACTTGCAAATAGCTGTTATGCAGCAAATCTTTTCCAAGACCAACTATGCAGTTATTCCCATTGCTTGTGTGTATCTCAATACTTGTTTAATTAGAACAAAACCTCTCTTGGTGTATAATAAAGTCCCATTGTAACCAAGCATCCTTGATCTACTCTCTGCCCCTGCATTGTTCTCTTAACAATAATAGGCTAAATATAGTTTTCAGTGCTGCTTCCCTTTCATCATTCAGATAATAGGGACCCTCTTGCTCATTTACTGTGATTCATCAAATTACCTATTCCTTTTTTACTAGCTTCCCAGTATAATTACCTGAACGATGCTTAGTTGGGTTTGAGGAGGAATATAAAAGTGTTAAAAGTGTTTTCCTCTTCTAAACAAGCAGTCTAAAAATACTGCTTCTGTAATTATTTGACAAACGGCAACTTTTTCACTGGAAACCACAGTTTTATATCAGACCACAAAAATGGCATGTTTTTTTTTCTTTTTTTTTTTTTTTGCTTAAGCAGAAATAATTACGTTGTTAGACCCTTCTTGAAGTACACTTTAAAAACTGTATTGCAACATCACCAGCCATTTTCAGTAAATTGTGTTAGTTAAGGTTCAAAATACTTAATGTGTCACATATGTGGTTATACAGGCACTTATCTGAAGACAAAGTGGAACAAGTTAAAGAATTAGAAAAAAATTAACAAGGAGTAACAATACGAGTGTCATAAAAACAAAATAAAGACAAAAGAAAAAGCAACGATAAGCAATCCACATTGCATGATAGCTAGGAAGACACTCTGCATTATCTGATTATTACTTAATTCAAGTAATTCATTTCGAAGTTTTTAAAGTGTAAAAGTCTAACCAACCCCTACCTCAAAATCCAATATGGCTGACTTGCATATTAAACCTGGAGATAGCTGAAGTACAAAACACATATTTGCTCATAATAAATATTTTATACTCACCTCATTTCATGAGAATGTTGCTACAAAGTTTGAAAATATGAAATAGTGACAAACAAATTCTTATTAGCTTGTATAACTAATGATATTATAGTTATTGGACAGTCAGTGAATCTCTGTGGTTTTAGAACCCAAAACTGGAACACGGTTAAGTTCATGATGAAATAATTTCCAGATTCATTTTGGCTTTTTTATTTTAAAGGTAAATATGCTCCAGGACTCACCAGAACTGACTCCTGCTTCGCAGTCATTCACTTCAACCAAGTTCATTTGTTTATAATAAATTTTTAAATGACTGATACCAAATTTTATCATTGAGGGGAGTTTAAATTTTACTTATGCCATAATCTGAGTACCAATGAGCAAGGTCAAGATCAAAGATACTTGTATGAAGATAAGCAAACAAATCACATAAAAAATTCTGTACTTCTGTAATTAAGTTCTGTTCGTAATTTTTCAATGAATTATGTGAAGGTTCATGGGCCTCCGATCAAATTTCTTATTTTTGGCAAGGCCCCACGTTTTCCTATCTTCTCTGAAAAATATGTTTCCCTACTTTACTTAACTCTAATATATTAGGAGTGTTTACTGAAGGATGATGGGAAATTCCTACAAATGTTCCTAATTGTGTTTACTCGCCTCCTCCTCTGCCTTACAGACTGTCTGGGCTCTTGACTGTTGCCTGCCTGTCTGACTTTCCCTGACAGTCCACCTGTCTCCCTCCCAGTTGTGTCCCTTTACAAGCCAGTCACACCGGTGATGGTTTAGTTAAGCCTTTGTTTAACATTACAACAGGAAGACAATCAAAAACCACTTTTTCTTTGTCCGTAGCCCAACATAAACACACATTGAGTCAAACAAAACCATGTGCACTGGGATGACAAACACACCACGCGCGCACACGTTTGAGCTGCATACCAGCCTGGCGGTGGATAGACACAGTAACAAAGGCAGGGTCCATAAACAAAGAGCCCGTTTGTTTGGACTGGTGGGACAAAAAGATAAAGAGCCAATAAAATGACTTGGCTCCAAAGGAGGTGAGGTGAAAGATCAAGTGTTTTAGTAGTTTTTTAGAAAGAGTGTGTTTCTTTCTGTATATGTGGGCCCATCAGCTGTGGGGGTGGTCTTTAAGCTGTCACTCATTCTGCACAATAAACTCCAGGAAGCCTTCATTTGTAAATTTCAGATCTAAACATGCACAATTAACAAAATATGGGAATAAAGTTACCACAGACCACACACACAAACAAAGAAATGGATTTCAATTTAAACTCTTAGATGATTCTTAAATAGAATAAATGCCAGCTTAAGTAAATATAAATAGCTAGTTGCCCCAATAACTAGCTGTAATTTTGAATTTCACATAACCCATAAAGAAAATCTTTAAAATAAGACATATCGCTTTGTTAACATATAGTCATCTTGTTTAGCACTTAATACTACAATAATCATTTATCTGTATAAAATCAATTACATATAATGAACAGAAAATATGAAAATAATATTTACATACTTAAAAATATAATTATGTTCAGCAAAAACTATTAAAAGTATTAACTTGAGTAAGCTGTAAGAAAAGTCAGAGACACACTGAGGACGTTGCTTAAATAAATGTAGCAAAATCCCCGTCTTTGTTTATCTCCACAATGGACATAATACAGAAGCTTTCTCTTTGTTTGGATACACACAGCAGCTTTCTTCAAATTCCAAAATATAGTTTGTACAGTCTCTGTTTTCTCTTGTGGGCTGTCAGAATTTTAGCAAGCAAGAGTTGACAAGCTGAGAGAGTGAAACACAAATAGGAAAAGAATAGAGGAGAAGACAGTGAGGAGGTTTACAAAACATCAAGAAAGAATATCCAGACAAAGGGAAAAAAAAATACAAAAGGGAACGAGACTGAATGAATGAAGGTAGATTTGGCAAACAGTACTTCAGATTCAGAAAAGTACAAATTCAGAGGGGAAAACTCAGATCTGACAAGTATCAATCGAGGAAGAAAAAAAAGGTATAACAAAACAAAAATTACTCTCTTCCCCTCTCTCTCTCTCCGTCTCGTGAATCACTGATGTCTGAATGGAAGACAAGGGAGGCGGAGAAAGTTAACATGAAGACAAAACTGCAGGGAGGAGAGGCTGAGCAAGCGAGGAGGAGACAAGAGCGAGGGCAAAGTAAAGAGACAAGGTGACGGGAGAGGCAAAAAGCGGCATGAGTCGCGTCCTTTGAAGACGAGCAGTGTCCCTTGGTGACTCGCGCTCCCGTTCTTCTTCGCCTCTGCTGCCAGATTAAACGAGGATGGAACTGAGCGATGGAAAGGAGAAACGGGAGTGGAGGGGAAAGCGGGAGGCAGGAGGTTGTAAGTAGGCCTGGCACCCTGCTGTGACCCCATCAATCAACACATACACAAACACACGCCAGCAGGCGTGCACACGCCCACACACACAGGGGTGTACGTCCCTCCCCACCCCCCGACGCTAATGAGGTGTTTACACAGAGGGCTGTTTGTGCTCAGCCAAAGAGCCGAGCCAAAGCACGCACACATACAAAATTCTTATACAAGACGTACAGATGGGAGACCGCACAGCAAGGTGTACTCAAAATCAAAATAATAATGATAAACAGACTTTATGCAAAAGTAGTTCTGCAACCTGATCTCAAAGTTTGGTGTGAAATCCGTATGTGGGCTGCAAATATTTTCAAATGATATGTATCTGGGATGCAAGTGCCGCTATTTGAAAGACCAAATGGATGCATCCACCCGCACACACAAACACATTTCCATGTAACCCTGCTCCTAATGGGTGGGCAGCATGTTTTGCTTATTACTGCAGAAAGAGGAAATGCTGAAAATGAACATTTTGTATGTTCAAGAAAGACGTGCTGTAGACAGCTAACTAAAAATCCTCAATCCTCCACCTGTTCATAGCTCCATTTGTATAATTGGTGAGCAGCTGGCTGATAGCTGTACGATACAGACTCGCTGTCCCCATTGCTCACTACTGACTCCAAAGTATTAGCTGAAGAGCTGTTAGTGCAGAAGTGTGATAATCCATTTTTCTGTCTGGATCTCTCTCTCTCTCTCTCTCTTCATTCAATTCATTTAAAACTAATTTGCTTGATGAGTCTTCCTGCAAATCTCTGCACGGTTCTCACTGTTGGAACACTAGAAATGATTAAATTAGAATTAATATTGTTCTAAGGAGTAATATAATCTTCTAGTGAGGCAATACAGTGGAATTATTTAACTCACAAAAACATCAGTCAAATTTATTTTCAGGATCAATTTCTTTCACTTACCTCTTTGTGTGGCTCGCATCCCTTGTTTAATAGCCCACAACATCCCTGCCCTCTCATAAGATAAAGCAAAGATTTAAAGTTACAACAATGTTCAGAAGCACATGACTTAGACATGCACTGATCTGGTGATCTGTGCACACTTGAACCTGAAGTGGCATTTAAATCTTCTAAATTAGCTCTGGTCTTTACACCTTTAATGCCGCATGGTGAGTTAATAACAAATTTTATGGAGCTTTATTGCAGCGTTTTATGTTAAGGCCAGTTGACTCCCTAAAACAGGTTGTTTTTTTTGTTTTTTTTTGGTCTATAATTTTGAAAGCCATTCTGTTCCAGGGCGTTGAAATTCAACACAGGCCCACAATGCTCTTCTTAATGAGGTGATGATCAAGGTGAGTTATTCCAACAAACACAATTTTTTTCTGTTTGTTTTAATAATTTCTTAGCACTGGTGGCCTTTATTTGAAGGTATTCCACCAGGAACACATTCAAAGCAGGATTCAGGTGGGTCACCCCAGAATGTTAGTAAGGGGAAGTATGTAGATAAAATGAAAACATTGCTGTAAACCTAATTCTGATGGTCTTATGACTAATCTGCATCAATGAGAAACCTGAAGTGACTTGTTTTTTTAAGTCAAATTGTACATTTTTATCATTCCTGACATTATTTCAAGTTCAGACTTAATTTACCAACACTAAGAAAGTGAAAGTTCAAAGGACTTGTATAAATCAATCTTGGCTTTAAACATAATATAAAGTCTAATGTTATCAATACCCCCTTCTAACATGTCCTTATTAGCTACTTCATAAACCGGATGGCATGTGAAACTGAAGCCTCATGTGGAAATAAACTGGATTCTGATCTAAAATTATAATGTAATGGCTTGAATTGAATTTCGACAAAATTTGATTCCACATAGTTGGGTATGAACTGGATCTGTTTGTCTTGTAAAGTGTAAGTTAACTGAACTGATTCCTTGTAGAGAAACTTGACAATTTATCCATCTGCAGAATCAAGTGCTTTGTTAGTATTCTGTTTATCAACATACAAAATTTACAAAAGCTACCCTTTCTCTGAGATGTTGACATTTATTTGGGATTAAACACTAAAAAAATTGGTAAAAAAAAAAAAAAACTTATTTGGAAAAAGTGAAACAGAAAATTCCCCTTTGCAGTTTATGTCAACAGACATAAACACCAAAGAGGACAGCAAAAGCCAGTGTATACTAAAAAGACAAGTGACAGACAGATATTTACATGAAACTAAACAAAAAATTTTCCAGTAACAAGCATATAACTTCACATCACTTCAGCATGACTTTGACAAATGGCTCCACAAAAACCACACCAGCTGGTTGAGCCAAAAGAGAGACAAACCTGCTGTGTTTATGTGTTGAAGAAAAAAAAAAAAAAAAAAAAAAGGCCTTGGCCTGAATAAAAATATTCAGTCAGCAACATGACAAACCGATACACTGGTGTTGCTCTGAGAGACTGACAGGACCACACAACCACGCGCACGCCTACACTTCTTCCTGAATGTTTTATGTCGATATGCAGATTCACAAAGAATTTTCAGAGGAAAAATTAAGCATACATATTCACATTCTTCCCTATCATATCCTAAATGACAAAATATAAGAACTAAGGACACCACTCTGTCTCACGGTAAACAATAATTGTTCAAGGATTCATATAAACAGAGTAAAAAACCTTTTTTACCGCTCTTAGAGGGCAAATTCTGACCAAAATGCAAGGACATCATAAAATCACCAAAAGTAGAGGCAGGAAAACTGCTAAATTGCCTTTATGTAGCTGTAAACCATGTGCACATGTACACAGATTTGTTTTGTTTTGTTTTTTTGTTTTTTTACTGGGAGGAGAGCAAGTCAGCCATGGGTGAAAACAAAGCAAGTTCAGGAAAGCTTTGAAAGCAAGCAGCACATCAGGAAAGTTGAAAGCCTTAATGGACACTCAGAATCTCAAGGTGACCAAGAGACAGACAAGGAGACAGAGCAATAAAGCCAAACAGCAAAGTAAACAACAATGGTGTAAAAGGGCAAAAAGAAAGGCTGCTTGAGGAGAAACTGAGAAACTGAGAGAGAAAACGAGAGATTAACAAAAAACACTAAATAATTCACACAATTCCAATGTGTTTCGTGCAAAGTGCTTTTCTATTCTACAATTGTCACATCTGCCTCGCTTGCCATGCTCCTTTTTTCTCAAAGTGAAGTGAAGTGGAACCAATAAGGTACAGCGCTTCTTCTTCATTTGGTTTAAAGACATTTTAATGTGTGCTGACGATATGTTCAAGAACTACAACAAATTGCCCATCTCTAATGGAAAGGAAGGGTTTATGCCAAAAAGATAATAAAAAATGTGTGCACATACTTCATAATAATATTTGCTGGCCAATTTTTTGAAAAAAATAAATAAATAAATAAAAAATACACAATGAAAACTAACATGAACATAAATAGTAATGTTAAGGTACAAGCACAAGAAATATTAATTATGCTGATGTATTGTTTTTGAATAAATGAATAAACGGTGATATATGACATTTCATTCAGTCCCAATGTAGACCACATCCAGAGAAGTTAGGAAGCAGTTTTAAAATTGCTCATGCAAAACATGGCCAATGACATTTTGAAGTGGGACCAACATAAAATCTCAGATAGCAGACCATGAACAAGGATGGAGAGATGAGTTCAGTCAGCAGAAGAGCATCCTTAAAGAATATTTCCTGCCTTCTTCTTGTGATCCTGTGAAATATATCGCTCTCAGTCAGATACAACCAATCAGAGGAAAGGAGGAGGGTCTTACCACTGTCAATCACACTCGTGTACATGCTGCTCACACCTGCTGTGAATGTGCAGGCTACTAGGGATTGGCACAGCGGATAAACCGTTTTTCTGTAACGTTAGGTTGTGTCACCGCCATAAGCGTAGCTTCAGCAATCATCAATCTTGACCTTGCAAACGTTGTGCAGGGGAAAGTGTGAGGAGCGCATACAGAAGCGTGATTGACAGTGTTCAGATGTTCCTCCTGGCTCTGACTGGTTGTTTTTGACCAGGAGCTGTGAATTTCTGCAGGTGTCATATTTAACAAATACATAAAAAAAACTTTTTTAAGAATATTAACTATGGCCATTTTTAGAGAGGGTCATTAATGCGTAAAAATGTTACAGTAAGCGCACATTTTACTGAAGGTACTTAAGATAAAACTCATATAAACTTAGCGCTCATTTGTAGGTTGTTTTTTTTTTACACATTTTTAACACACACACACACACACACAGATATATATATATATATATGTTTTGTTGTTTTTTTTTATTTTAGCTTGTGTCTTCAAGGTAAATCCCAGCAAACAAATTTCACCCAACTAACATCTTGGGTGTGTTTTCTTTAATCCTTAGATGTAATAGCAACCCATTTTTGATAAGACAGCATGAGTAACAATGTTCTAAGCCTACAAATGATATGATGATAACGACATCTTTAGTTTGAATTATTCCAGGAGAATGTTTTTCAGTGACGTTACATAAAAGTGGCAGTTTCTTTCTCAGAATGAGAAGGTCACTGAGCAGAACTTTTCTTGTGTCTTGTAACATCACTTTGGCATCCTCTGACCTACTTTCCTGACTTTCACCTTGTTTGTGCAGAAGATACAATTCTGAGCATGACTGTTTATTTTCAGACATCACATCAGTAATTGCAGTCTGGGACGACAGATCGTGTGTAATTTTCCATTTCAGCTGAAGGACACGTTGTTGCCTTGACAGTGATAAAAAATTGGTGTTATTCACAGGTAGGAAGGATAACTAAGTACAGATGGGGTTTTCCTCTTGAACGCCTACGAGGGAAATGTATGCATTTACTCATTAAACTGCATAACTTATATTACTGCTCCACATTTAGAGATATATGTATTTAAAATGTCAGACAGGCATTTCTGTTTATGACATACTGTGTTTTTGCAAATTGTTGTCATGACAGACAAGACTGCAGCAAGCGTAATATGCGATATGTCATGCAGACAACAGCTGCGAAGGCAACATAGAGATCACATAAAGATTTAATCTCAGAATCTGTCCTCTATCTCCCAACAACCGACACTGGAGGCAAAACAGGACACCTTCTCTCAAGCTCATCCATTTAACATGAGATGTAAATGTGGTTGGAAGATTTTACTGGGCCCAGATTGTGTGCACTGTTGTGGGAGTGCATGAGCACTATGGGTGTAAGCATGAACGGGACTGTCTTAGAAAAATATTGTGAATAAATGTGCATAAAGAACAACAAAAAGGGAAAAAACAGCGGATGAGAGGAGACTAGTCGGAGGAAGAAAATAGAGGAATGACAAGGTGGAAAGGTTGAGTACATTTCAGATGGGAATAACAGGAAATGCTAAACTCTAAATTGCTGGAAACAGTCAAAAAGACAAGAGTTATGGTCAAGGAATGAAGAGAGAGGTAGGCCGTGCCGAAAAAGTATTTTGTAACTAATTGTGCTGAGAGGAAAACAAGCATAAAGAGAGAGAAAGAATACAGGACTCAATGGGATGGGGGGAAAACAGGGGAAAAGGGGAAAGGACAGATGTAGGTCTTTACTAGGGCAGGCAGCATGCAGTCTTGGCCCCAAGGTAGATGAAGGGCCAAGACCTTTATGAAAGGGTCTGTTGTCATTTTCAGAACACACACACACACCCACGCACACCCACATTCATACTGAACTTTTTAGACATCAGAAGAAGCTGCTTAAAACTCCCAGGGGCCGGAGGCTTGAAAGTTCATGTAATCTGCCTTGGAATATCTGTGTGCATCTGTGTGTTTGTTTGAGTTTGGTTCAACTGCCATATAAATAATCTAAACATTTTCACCACACTTGAGGGAAACTGGGCTTAGCCCATGGAAAGGCACACAATTAGTAGTGGTTTTACTGGAATGTTTAAGCTTTAGCTTAATGGCTGACCTGTCCACATTAAGCCTAAATTGTATTTGATCGTCAACTGACAGATTCTTCTCTAATTTTGCTGTGATTGCTCTTTATTATTTTCTGTTTTGTTACAAGCCACGCTCTTCAAAGGTCTCTTTTTTTTACTTGACATCTCAAAAAGGTATGCAAGTTAGCTATAAATATATATATATATATATATACATGTATGTATATGTCATGTCATTTTTGAAACATGTAAAACAATCTACTCATGTTGCAAATTTGTATCTAATTTGTAGCAGATATTGTAGTGACTTTTAACATTTGCATATTTAACACTTGACTTTAAACACTGTAGATAAATATTTCATACGTAAAACAAATTACAGTTGCTGCTGTATGATTGAGATCTGGATACTGAGATGATTTCAAAGGATGGTGCATTTTGTGACTGGTTAAGCATCTCTGTGTTGATGACAACCCATGTTCATTTTAATGCCACAAGAAATATTTAATGTTTCAATATTTCAGGGAGGTTTTGCACCCATGTGGTCCAAGAACGTTCCATGAGCAACAAACCTCTGCCATTGGGCACAATATGTTTGTGTATCACACCAAACCCACCAACAGTTGTTCCAGAAAATCTAAAACTTTGTCACTTGATCAAAGTAATCAAGTATAAAAGCCCAACAAGAGTTTAGCAAACCTCGCGTGATACTCGTATAATGGTAAAACAGAAAAGGTTTTTCCTGGCACATCTAAAAAGAAAAAAAAAAAAAAAAGCTACCACCAACTTTGCCAGCCATGATTAAAATTACATTGAAATTATATATTTAGTATGGAATTATGTTACTGAGTGGAAAAATTGATTCATTTTAAAGCTTTTCACATATCTTTTCCAGGGTTCCCAACAAATTAGACCCAGTCTGTATGCCATATTTCACAGTCATTAGTTTGGCATCATCTGTAGATTTATGATGGAAAAATGTGGATGTTAAAACTGACTATTACGTATTAATGGAATGGAGGCTGAAAATGATTTGTTTCTGAGCAGGTGGACACTTCTGGGGAGCAACAGGACCACTCACCTGGCTAATTTCCAGCAAATGGACATAAAAAGTCTATTATCTGTGCTTTGCGTGTCAGATGTCACTGCAACTTGCGTGTGGCCATATTGCACCAAGGGAGTTGGCAGTGTTTGACTGCTATTCAGAGAGGTCTAAAAGCTAGTTGGGGTGACACCACTGCCCCTTGTACCTCTAAATATTACATCAGCCTTATCCCTGTGGGAAACCTCTCTGAGATTCCTTAAGCAGTGCTATTTGTGTCTTCCTTCTTTCATCTATCTGGCTTTTTCTTACATGCTCTATTTAACTCTTTTCATAAATCTCTCTATGGCTATTTTCACACATGAACTGAAGTTTTGAAATGTTCTAGAGATGTTCCGGAGGGTATGCATGTGAGGACGTAAATGTCCAAAACATTTGCTTCAGGCTTCTTGAAGGCATTCTTTTGTTCTGGCTCCCTTTAAGAAAAAGTCCTGAAATCAGCGGGTGAGACAATGTGCAAACACTGCATCAAATCTTTTAGAGCATTTGCTGCCAATGAGTCAGGGTGCTCCTTCATGCTGCTTTCTTTTGACCTTTTTGTTGTTTTCCCATTTGCTGCAGTGAATCTGTCTCTCACTCTGAATATGTTCAGATATATTTTAGTGCTGGCACCAACACAAAAATGCTCATCAGGTAGCCTCACTCTCCACCGTCAACGAGGTGTGAAGAAAACACAGCGATTTCCAGAGCAGACCTTTTTGCATCACATCTTGCCTCTGGTGTGCACTGAATATGCATTCCCTCACACACACTCACTTTGCAACATTTCCAGCTGTGCAAGTGCTTCTCCAGCAGAAAGTCTCCTCCTGTGAAGTCCAAATTGTCTGGACATTCTCCTAAACACCTCCGGTGTTCATGTGTGAAAACAGCTTACCTTCTAATCGCTTTAACATTTACCAGGGTGTTTAAGCTTGCTGTCTCACTTCATTTTAATTCTACAACTAAAAGTGGGACTGTTTACATTCTATATCCTAGGACCCTGAAAAAGAAAACTAAGTTGTATGGTCCCTTTAGCTGCCATGTAATAATTCTATTTTCATGAGCTAGATATGTAAAAAGAACTAATAAAATAAAATAAATAAATAAATAAATCTTCAAATTTCACAGTGACTTTACAGTTCCTTCAAAATCTATTCAATGCTTTGGAGCCTTTTCACATGCTTTAATAATACAATCACAGAATATGATGTGTTCTATTTAGATTTTGCATGACAGACAGACGGAAGTATATGTCTGTGAAGCGGAAGAAAATTGTTTCTAAATTTTCTCTGACAAAGAAAAAGTCCATTGTGCATTTGTGTAAGTCCTTTAACTCTTACACGCATAAAAAATATATCATGTGACCAACTGCCTTCCAAGACACCAAACAACAGACATGTGAAATTAGGTGCCCCAGTTAGAAGAGGTGAAAGTGACATTTCTTGGCTATGCAAACAATTCTATGTATGTTAGAAAATCGACAATTGACATTAAAAAAACAAAAAAAACTCCACTGTGAAACAGCAGCGGCACTACGCTGTGGACATGCTTTTCTTTAGCTACATGAATAAATGCAATATCAGAGGCTAAAATGTAGACCAATCCTGGGATAAAACCTCCTAAAGGGGCTGGTTGAGATTGATCATCTAAGGACAATGACTCTAAACCAGCAATATTTATAAGGAAATGGTTTAAGATCAAAACATATTCAAGTATTAAGGGTCCAGCATGGATGGGCCGAAGTCGAACAGCCATATGTTACCGCAGTAACATCATGACGTTTTGTCATATTTGTGGTTTGAAATAACATGGTAAACAAAGCGATCATGGCAGGATTGCTCAATATTTAAAGGAAGAAACTATTATGAGTTCATAAGTCCGGTGGGGTTTTGCAAAGCATTTAACCAACAGAGCTGAATACACAAGCATGACACACTTTTAAGATACTAAGGTGTAAAAAAAATGTAAAAGCCATGATTTGTTTTTTTTTCCCACTTCACAGGTGTGTGCTATTTATTGTTTGTTCTACAATATTAATCGTAATAAATAATATTGAATGCTACATTTAAAATACAAGTACTTTTACCATTTTAATGTTTGTTCCAGACTTGGTGAGAAAAGCTTCACTTTGTAACACTTGCAATAAAACCCATATATTGAATTATATTGCAACCATGTGCAGCCACTTAATTCTCATGACCACATGGACTACACATAATTACAGTTAGACCACACACTTTTTTATCAGGCATATCAAACCAATTATGTCAGAGAGAACATATGGGCATAAGTGCACAGATGTTTTCAGATCTCCCTAGTAGTACTATTGCAAAAGGAAAATAGCCTAATATGCCAACCATGAAAACTTGCAAAGAGTTAATTTCCCACTCTTTAAAAGCAAAGTTTTGTGTACACAACATTATTACAAGAGGCTGATAACATGGAGCTAATGGGTTTGGATCTTTGGCGCTCTTCTGACCTGAAATGTCACAGCTAACCACATAATTGTAGAACTTCCATTGTACTCAGCAAAATAAATACCAAAGTCTTCATGATTCAGCCCAAAGCAGCTCATGTACAATTACACATAATGGTAACAATTCTAAATGTACAATTTACAGTTGTAAAATGTACTTTGAAAAGTGAACTACCTCTTTACAAAGAGTTGATTTTTACATAAAATACATGGATAGGCACTACAAATCACATTTATTCTGCTACATGACATGTGACTGCAGGTTAAAATCTAAGTGTTCTTAAAATCATACATTCAATCTCAGCTTTTATTAAAGTTGATCTTATGACTCTGTAAAACAAAGACACAAACATGGTGCTGACTACATTTTTATTTCAATTAAGAAGATTTGCGATGTGAAAAAGTAGGTTAATCAAAAGGTTATAAATTGTCTATGTAACATAATGTTGATCCCCACCCTCTTGTGTTTGACCACAAACAACCCATGCCTCTTTGTGTTCAACCGCAGAATCATAAGGGTGCTGGGTGTGCAAATGTGCATAATTGGCCTCAGTGCAATCGACACCAATTACACAACACAGTAATTGGCTTCAGAGCATTTAACCACCCAGCCCATCATTAGGCTGGAGCAGGCACCAGCACGCTAGCGACAGTGCTTATTGCATCACTTTATCATGGCACGAGAACAGCTTTGACAGTAATGACAGAAAGAAAAACAGTGGTAAGTGTAACACACTGGCTTGTTTTGTATAAAAAGACTGAAAAGTTTGATTTGTAGAGCAAATCCTTGGTGTTTCTTTTAGGACAACCTATTTTTCAGGCTATAAGTTGTGCTTTCTTTATAGTTTGGCTGGCCCTTCGACTTATAGACAGGTGTGACGTATGAGTTTCTTTCCTCTTCATGACATTTTTTGATTGAAACATTAAATATTACAGTGAAACACAGTGGTGGCTGCATTATGCTGTGGGGATGTTTTGCAAAAGCAGGAACTGGAAAACTAGTGAGGATAGAGGGGAATATGAATTCAGCAATCAACAAGGACTTCCTAGATGAATAGTTATATGTGATTTGTATGCTTACATGCAACCTTATTTAACCAAGTATGTCTTATTGAGATTAAAAATCTCTTTTTCAAGAAAGACCTGGCTGTAACACACCAGCAATTAGAAATTAAATGGGTTTTTTTGGTTTACTATCAGTTTTTAATCATTTTGTAAAATGCATGTTTTGTTGAGAATAAATAATTCTTTGTTTTCCACTTTCTCCATTAGCTATTTGCATGCTCGTATACACATACATACATGCACTTACATAGAGCACATGCGCGCAAAGCTAAAGCTAAAGAAAATGGCATGTTAGGGAACGCCCTCAAAGCTAAGGTTGAAGGAAATGACACAATACGAAACGCCCTCTTTTGGGCGTAGCTTAGACAGAGACTAACAAAGGGAGTTACAAACTGCTGTATGATGCCATCTTGCTCTGTTAGCCCATAAGGACAGCATGAACAATGGACCAGGCTGTATTTTGGCATTAATAAATGGAATTCATAAATTGAACTCACTGACTCTTCTTCAACCTCATACATCAAGAACCTAATGGAGAAAGGACATTCTCCTTCAGTTCATAATATGGTATTTGTGTACAGAATACAAAAGAGATTAATTTAATTCAATTTGAAATAACGCTGTAGCATAAAATGTGTAAAAAAAAAAGTGTTGCGAATACTTTCCAGATGCATTGTATAAGTCCAATATGTCTTTCTTTAGCATAACTGTGTAGCTGCCTGCCACACGGGCAACCACATATATCTAGTTGTCCCTAAAATGGCATTTTAAGACAAATTGAGCAATACCAAGTAGTCCCATATGGGACCCATGCAACACATATAATTCATAGAATTGAGCTTTTCCTGAGTAAATCAGACAAACTTGGTTGAGATTTTTTATTGCATTACATCACTTAAGTCAGTTGTTCCTCTGTGTCTGTTTGTTTCCTTTTTATTCTGTTTTCTATTCCCCTTCCTGTGCCATTGCCCTTGTTCTTTGTGCACCTTATATCTTTCAGCTAAATCTTTCCCTGCTCCAATATTTTCTTCAAAATTTTCTTTGACACAACTGATGCCATATCTCATTTCTGGTCTTCTGTCAACAAAACAAGATTATAGCCCTTTACTGTAGTTGTACAGAAGAACATAATTTATTATTTATAGCATTTTTTTTGCCTACTTCACACACAAAAATGTCAGTGGGATGCAATGCTGCTGTAAAATACAAGGGTATAAATGGAACATTTTCAGAGCTGATTTTAATGGATAATACTTATGGGGTTGTAAACACAGAAGGACATTAGCTTGTCTTCACTCTCCTGACAAAGTCCCCTATTACAGATTTATAGCACGTCTTTTCCTTCAACTATTCACTCAACATTCTCAGTTCAGCCTCTCCTTTGAGAGGATGATTATCTGTGAATATTTGTCCACACGTTATTCTGCAAAATCATGTTCACATTGCTTCGTCTTGTTGTGTAACAATGTGAACATTGTTACACAAGGCAACTTTCATGCATGCCTTGTGTAACAAGCGTCATGCAGCTGGAAGTGCAACGGGAAATGTAGCAGCACCCAACAGTCTAACTTAGGTCCTGGTACATGAAAGACACACAAAAAAAAATGATGCTCTTACTTATCCATGACATACATTCTCTCAATTTTAGCACAGAGAAATACAAGCAGTTAACGATCATATAGACATAGAAACTAAAATAAGCAAACAGTCCATCAGATCAACAGCTAATTTAGAACATCAATTCCGCCAGCAATTATTTAAAATAAATCTGGTAAATTTGCTGTATTACTACAGATTTATTTGTCTTTTCTTGCATATTTGTTTACGACTTTGAATTTAGATTACGTTTTTTCGTGCCGATTGATCTGCAAGGTTCTGGAGGATTTCAGCAGCCTCTTTGCACATTCAGAAACAAGAGAACCAAGATAAAAGGCTTACGCCACGAGAAAAGAAAAAAACAAAAACAGACCAATCATTCAGTCCCAATTCACATCCAAATTAAAAATTGAGGTAATCCAACATAATGTGTAATTAACTTCTTTCTCTCTCAAAAGAAAAGCTTTTTAAACAAAATTCTGCCTTTTTCAACATCATCTTTGAGCTTTCAAAGTGGAATGAAGATTTTTGTTTTAAGTTTCCTCTTTCTCTGCTCTAATTGTTAAGTAGTTTGGAAGGTCTTTGATGTTAGTTTCAGAGAATTTACAAAACCCTCAAACCACTTGACTAAGAAAAAGAAAAGCAATATACTAGGATTTTTTTTCCCTGTTGTCACTCTAAAAGGGTAAAATAGCGGGCAGAATTATAAATAAGACAGACAGAAAAGGTGAACAAAAAAAATAAATCTACGTATCCAGCTGAGCAGCTTTTAGGTGTTACATGGTAGAATCTTTTAACCCATAATAATAAGATAAAAGAAATGCTTTGTTTGTATACGTTATACTTTTTTATGTGTTACTGCAAAGTAGTAAATTGTGAAATTATTTTCAATACACCTGAGCTGAAAACCCACTTAGAACACCTAAGATCCTCAGAATTATGAGTAGTATTCTTTTCTAAGGTTTTGTTGGCTCTAGTGGCTTTTATTTGAAAGTAGTCCAACAGGAAAGAGGGTAATGAGACAGGGGTAAGACATGCATCAAATGTCGCCAGGCTAGGAATCGAACCTGCGACTATCTCCACAAGGACTAAGGCTCTCTATACTTGGGTCGTGCTAAGCCGCTGCGCCACCACAGCACCCCTGATGAATAGTATTCTTTTGGAAATATCAATATGTTTTATTGCAGGGGGGTTCATCTTCAAATGCACAAAACAGTGCCGGCACTTGACATCACCTTCAAACACATGGATCATAATGAAGTTTTGACACCATCTGTGCTCGTGTCAGTGAACATCTTACAGGTGATGTAAAGCACTGCAAGACATAAAGGCAGAAACATGCCTTTGTTGGAATCACGCTGAAAAATAAAACATTTGATGCATGTTAAAACCTGAAACAAGGAAAAGATGTGCTGCATTTTCAAATAGTGCGGTAGGATTCAGGGGTTTTTTACAACCTGAGATCCCTTCCTTGTGCTTTTGTTCTATTATTCACTTTACTTTCTGTTTGTTCTGCTGAACAGTGTCTCCTCCCATGTTGTTCAGTCTGCATTTGTATTCCCAAGTTACTGCTCCATTCACTAAGACTTGTTTGTGATTCTAATTTTATTGTTACATTACTTATACAGTGCCAAATGCTACAACTACAAAATAAACATAGTGAGTGAAGATCGACTAAAGGCTCTAGTAGGTACATCTTGCTAGTACTGAGTTGGACCTTTTTGTGTCTTCAGAACTGCCTTATTTCTTCCCAGCTCAGATTCAACAAGAAATTAAAAAGGTTGCTCTGAGTTTTCGGTCTATATTGACATAATAAAATCTGGCAGCTGTTGCAGATTTGTAAATCCTTGTATCCAAATGGCTTGAGATATGGACATTTTTTGTCATGGTAAAAGAATCAGTTTGAGATGGTCAGCAACACGTTACACCACTGACCTGCACTCGCAGTAACTAAACCAATACTTACATTTGATTCTATCTTGAATCAGTCTGCCTGTTATTTAATCAACTGAAAGTCAAATAATTTCTATTTTTCGCTACCAACCTCAGAAGATATTAAAAAAAATAAAATACAGCGGCTCCTTGTACATATCTTAAAGCAAGACCTTTAAAGATTAAAGAAACCTTGGTCAAAGGCCCAAATTTCCAATGAGCAAAATCCAGCAAAACTATCAGAGCATTTTTGGAGGCTATGCCACAGGAATGAAAACATTGACTTTGTCAGTCAACAAAGTCAAGAACCAACACCATTCAAGACAGTAATGGGGCTGAGTTGCTGAGTTACATGGTCAGTTGAGATCAAAATAAAAGTATCTGGCTTCAAACATCAAAGGTTGGTTTTGGTGTGGACAGAGAAACAGGCATACAGAAAGCACCTGACACCTACTGTGCAGAGTGCTGGTGAATCTTTGATGTTGAGTGGCTGGGTTTTTTTATTGAAGAGGCCTGTACACTCTGTTAGAATACACAGTTTAATGTATTTAAATACCAACAGATAAAACATTTACTTTGATGTAGGATATATTCCACTTGCTAACCCCCATCACACAGCACAAAAAAAGTCATTGAGTTGGTGTCTTTGCACAATTAAACCAAAATACCCCAACCTTTATTTTATGATGAGAGAAAAAAGTACAAAAGTAATGCAACCATTTTTTATGTATATGTACATATTTTGGGGGGGCTGCACAGTGGCGCAGTTGGTAGCACTGTTGCCTTGCAACAAGAAGGTCCTGGGTTCGATTCCCGGTCTGGGGTCTTTCTGCATGGTGGGTTCTCTCCGGGTTCTCCGGCTTCCTCCCACAGTCCAACAACATGACTGTCAGGTTAATTGGTCTCTCTAAATTCTCCCTAGGTGTGAGTGAGTGTGTGTGTGTGAATGGTTATTTGTCCTGTATGTCTCTGTGTTGCCCTGCAACAGACTGACGACCTGCCCAGGGTGACCCCGCCTCTCTCCTGGAACATTAGCTGGAGATAGGCACCAACACCCTCCCAACCCACTAAGGGTGTTAGGAAATGGATGGATGGAAGTTTTTTCTTTGTCCAACTAGGATATAATTGGAATAGACAGTGTAAAATACAAATGAAATGCTGGTAATAGGATGTTGAGTTTGGGTAATTTAGAAGGCCACTTTATCCTTATTATAAAATAAATGTAATCATGAGAAAATCAATTTGAATTTATTCAGCATTACAGACAATATAACAACTCACAGTTATCATTTAGTATACTCAGGTGGTTTATACCTTTAAAAGTGCTGAAAGGAGTAGCAAGTGAAGATAAATGTTCAGTGACACTGAAATGCATTAAAATGAAAATTCTGCTCACAAATTTAATTTGAAATAGCCATGAGTGTCTGATTCACTGATTTTCCACACTGTGGAGGTGCTGTGAACTCCATCACGGATCCAGCACATCCCCCCAGTGTAAGCAAAACTGGCTCAGAAAATCTGTTTCTAAGTCTGAAGAGAAATTCTGGACTGCCTTCAACAGTTTCAAAAGATTCAGTTGAGTGGTACAAATAAGCTTTATTCTTCTCCAAATAAGCACATTTCTGAGAGAAATAAACAGTTCATGGTATGGCCTAAATGGTTTATAAACACAACAAGCACAGAGATGATCACTAATGCTTTCCTTGAAAACTGGTCAAGCAAACCAATCTGAGGGGTGAGACAATTCAGATGTCAAGTCACCAGAGGTGATGCATGCAATAAAGTTCAGATTAGATGGTGAAATTAGTGGAAATAACATTAACTAATAAAATTGCACTTATTCTTTTTATTCTGCTTTTCAATTGAAGGAATTTAAACTAAAGTCAAGACTACTCAAATATCTCATCCAACTAAGTTTAATAAATTTCATGGGGTCAAATATTGTTCTGCTTATTTTAACATATAAATGTGTGTATATGAAAAACTTGCAGCCTTTTGTCAGTAAAACACAGGTGGAATAGCACAGGATTTTAACACACTGAAGCTATTTTAATTCATCTGAAAGTACCGTACAAATTACAAACATATTAATCTCAACATATCATTTTGTGGCCTGCAGATGTCACATAGCGCCTTATGTCCTTAGTTTAATTGAGCCTGACAAAAATTTGACATGAGTCGTTAAATATTGCATAGGCGTATAACTATAAATACTGTAAAAATGTAGCAGTGCTAAAAATCTGTTAAGGCTTCTTTAAGTTTTGCAAATTTCTCAAAACTCTTTTTCAAATGTATTACTTTTATGGAGAATGTTTTGTTTTATTACCAAAGTTTCTCAAACATTTTGCATTGTATTTGTATGTCTGCATATTGACATGTAACTTTATAGTTTGCCACAAAATCAAACAGAGGGTTTTTATCGGAAAACCCTCTGTCAAAAAGGCTTTCAGAGACACCTTGTTTAGTAGAACTGGTAAAATTGTGTTGAAAAAAAATCTCTTTCTAATTTCTGCTATAATACACTCATTTAAATAAAAGAACTAGGATTTATAAAATCTGTTTCCTTTGTAATTATTAAATGTTTTTTTTCTACAAAGACTTGTAGAAAAAAGTCTTAAAAGTTTTAAATTCACTGACAAAAATGTATTTTGGAAGAAACTTTAAGACTTCTGCTATCTTTCAGATGTACTTCTTGAAAAGAAAGCTATACATTTTTGAGGGCAGACTCTCAGTCTAATGGGCTGTTCAAACTATTTGGCAATGCCCTCTATGATACCTGTGCAGCTCAGTGTTGTTAAGGGTAAACTTGCAAAACATTAATTCATCTGAACAGAAAACAGTTTTGATTCACCCTTTAATATTCACATGTACTTGTTTGTTAATTTTTCTATTATCATTTCATTTTCAGATTTGCTGTGAAAATGCTTGTGGTCCAACACATTCTACCTTTGGTATCAAGTCAAATGGTACCAAAAAAATAACCGACTGAAAACATGATAAAAAATAACATAAAAAGACATAAATTTATGCTCATGTCTTTCTGTATATGTATGGTATTCACACTGATTTTGAATGACAAGTTAAGCAGAGGGAAACTAATTGGGTTGAAATGTGTAGGAAGAGCAAGAAAGATAAGCGGAGGGAGGCAAGAGGAGAATTTCTGTTTAAACAGAAGAAGCAGGAAGTGCAATTTGCCTAAAGGTGGAGGGCTGAGAGAGTGAGAGCATGAGACGAAAAGAAGATTAATCATGAGCCAAAATGAGAGAGTGGAATGAAAAAAGCAAGCAAAAGGCTGTAGATACCGGTTGATAGAAGAATATTAGTATCTCAGGGAAAAGGGCAGAAAAGAGAGATTATTTACTCACATAATTTACATGCAGCATTTAGAAAAATATTATTTGATGATTATAGGAATTCTAACACATTTTCTAGGTGTTGATTATTCCTATCTTCTATTTAAGGCAGTGATTAAATCAATGTTAAACACAAACACCAAATGCTGCCGCATTTTCCTAATTCAGAGATAAAATGTAAAAACTGGATTTTGGCAGCAAATCATTTAGCTCTTGTTAAGGGAAATTATCATATTTCAATAAAGGAATTACATCCGTGAACGTGTAGCCTGGGATTTGTCCAAATGTAAACCTAGTTATGTATGTCTCAACTAACTCAGAAAAATATATTTTCAATTTCTAATATGAACCATTTTTGGAAAATCACGCCAGCCTCAGGACTTTTGTAAATATGGTTTGTGTCTTCCCTGTGCAAAATAATATTAATCAAAAAAAAATTATTTAATTCTGAAAAAAATGCATGCAAGGACATCTGTATTGTTAATTCCAGTAAGAGAACAAAAAATAAAAGCCATGAAAATGCCTCATTCTTGACCAATTGCGTTTACCTGGTTCAACAGAAACAAAGTGAAGAAAAGTTTCTTTTCTGTGTGCAGCTTTACAAACAACCTGTTGCATTTATGCATTTAAAGACCACACAGGCAACCTTAAATTATCCACTCCCTCACTTAACTTCATACTTCCTCTTGTTTCCCTTTAAGAGCAGCTCAATAATATTTGGAGCTGTTCACTGTAAAATAAGTACGGGACTAAATCAAGAGGAAAATAGCGTGAAGAGGAGCTCATTTATAGTGCGTCTTTGTGCTCAGTGAGCGGTGTCCACCACTATACGCATGGTATCACAAATGCATAAAGAAAAATGCTTTTGAAAAGCATATCATTAACTTGGATTAGTCCCAAAGGAGTAAATAAGCAAGAGGCAAAGAGTTTGTATTTTTTTAAAATCTCTGCCAGTTTAAGAAAGAAAGTGTTAAAAATAAAAAACAAAACATGAAAACCAAGCTTTTCACTCCATTTTTCTTATAATTCTGCTTCCCATCTTTATTTGTTTTTCCTCCATGTTCTCTTCCTGAAACCTCTTAAAAGTGATGCAGAGGGGACAAAATGTCCAAACCATCTTTTTGTGAGTTTGTCCACATTTATAAGTGTCTTTGAGGATATGTGGCAGAAACAGAAAGAAGAGAGGAAGCCACTAATCTATGTGGGAAAACTTCAAGATCTTCCAAAAAAAGATCTGCTGACCCATGACACATCCTTATGTTCCACTGAAAAGAAGGGGAAAAAAATTAAGTCAACAATATTTAGTGACCTGACAAACTCAGCGACTGGTTGGGAAATCTAAGTGTTGAAGGCTGGATGGATTATTATCTGTCCCCTGGGTGAAATGGCTGGGGAGAACCAGGAAGAAGCACTCATCTCAGAGACATTTTATAAACAGCAAAAAGAGCAGATTTAGTATATATCTGTTCAGCAGTGTTTGTGATTGATAGAAAGGGAAAATGTGTTGAAAAGTGAGTGCAGAAGGGATATCAAAGAGGGAATACATGTATTTGCTCACTGCTTGAACCTTGTGTAATTTATTAGGGTGAAAATGTATACTTTCTCCAAACACACATACAAAAGAAGAGTGTTCTCACTCATGGTCCCAGAGTGCATACTACTTATGTAGTTTCCTACCTCACACAGATTGGAAAGTCATTTCAGGGATGAGTATGCACAGCACATATACATAAAGTTTACTATATAAACGTGCCGCTGTGTTAGACTGTAAATTTTGCCGTGGAAAAAAAAATGTTCTTACCAAAAGTAAGCAAACTCAACACAAGCCAACTCCACAGTTGAGTTTTTTTTCCTTTTTTTATCTTAGACAGTCATCCAGTCTTTATTTTCTCATTTCCTCTTTTTCCCCTTTTACTCTTCAATTACCATTTCATATCCCTCTTTTCATTTTGTAAACATCTAGCAGAAAGACATCCACGGTGTCAGAGCGTGAAATACATGCTTAGGGCATTTGCACAATAAGGCTTGGGTAAATTTCAACATGTGTACTGTGTGGTAAAGGCAGCAACCCACCACCTACACACTAAGCACAGCTCTGAGAGCATGCAGTGGTGCTGACAATCAATCACCCAACAGCAAAGCATGTTTTTCACAGACAGGCTTTGAAAAACACATGTTCATGCACACGCACAACAACAAGCAGCAGACTGCACGTTTTAACTAACTTAGACTGACAGATTTCACAAAGTTCTCAAGGACAGACGTTTCTGCACAACCGACTGCTGTCAATATTTTAACTGTTGACTAGTCAAAATTCTGTACTTGCACACTGATAGAAACATAGCATGTTTTGAACGAAGAAAGGACAATCATACATTACATTTCACTGGTGTATGTAATTAATTAATTACAAGTAATTCCATTTTAATCAAAAGCCACTGACAAAATAAGCAACCTTTTCAATTCAATTCTTTTGGCTGCAAAGTTATTGAACAGACATAGGAGTTCAACAACATATAGAACAAAACACTATAAGCATGCATTTCATTGTCACCTTAAATATATTCAGCCAGTAACCTAGTTAGTGAAACAGTGGAAAGAAAACTTGCGAAGTACAGATAAGCCTTCCCTCACCATTCCTTTAATCTTTTTAGGTTCATCAGAAAGTCACTGTCTAGAATATGGCGAAGTGAAACAGAATCCCAGAATTAAAGCTCAAAGATTCAGGCCATAAATCAAGGTATAAAGAAAAGGGGAAAATGGGGGATCCTGCGTAGAACAAAAAGACTAATGACATGAAAAACAAAGGGGAGAGGTGAACAGAAGGGGAAAGTGCATAGAAATGATTTTTCCCCCTTTGGTACTCTGTAATAGTATTTTTTCAGAAGCAAAATAATTATTTACAGTTCTGTCAACATTCTGCAGCCAGTGGTTTCCCTGGTGATATGACGCACAAAGTGACTTGCTAGAGGATACTGGTGACCAGTCGCAAATTACCATGACTGTAGAGACCTTTCAAGGAATAAAAAGAAAGCCAAAAAAGGGGAAAGCTGCCTATTAAAAATGTTGCCATGTCCAACTTTATTAAGCTGTCTGACGTATAAGGATTGCAAAATGTAGTTGTACATAAGTTTCAAAACTGTGTATTTCTGAAACAGCATAGAAATCATCTAAGGAAATGGTTGCAGAACAGAGTCTCACCTCAACTCAGCTTGATTGGAACTGAGTGATAACTAAATGAATAGAAGCTCAAAGATTAAATTTTCCAGTCACTGAATACAACAGACGTCAGCACTACCAGGCCACAGAAACAACAAAACTCTTCTGTGGACACTGTTGCTGAGTAAAGTTACCTATTTCAAATTTCAATGAGGTGTTACAATTTTTAGACAGAAAGGGTATGGTGATATAAGAAACAATTTTCTACAACATGTCACAGCATGGCTGTTGTTCATTCAGGCTGTAAGACGGCAAGACAGAGCAAGATTGAAATGAGTGTGGCTCTATTTTATCCACTGAAGCTTTCGATCTATGTCATATAATATTTTGAATTTGAAAATATTAGCAACCCTTTGAAAATCTTATTTTGGAAATGTTTTGGAAGGATCCAGATTCTGTTCCAATGAATGCTGATTGTTAATATAGATCCTAAGGGCTGTTTTAAATTTTTCACGTTTTTTATTTCATTTATTTTGAAATGGCACATTCTAATTTAACAATAACTGCTCTCTTACAAACACTTGTCTGCTTCTAATATAAATTAATAGCTGCAAAAATAAATAATTTTAATTATGTTCCTATAATTTATTTTATCATGACTTGAACTCAACTGGAACTTATATTGGTTGGCCAAAAACTAGAGATGAAAAATTGAGGTGAAACGTGAAACATTTTATGTTTTCTAAAGAGAGTGCAGTGTAGCTGGTTAAGCTCTTACACAAAGTGTTATTGATGACAGTAATATTATCAAATTGTGTAAGGGAAAGAAAAAAGATATGAAAACTCAGTAGTACTACTATACGTAAAGCCTAAAGAATGACCAGACTGGTCATGGATGGTCATGTGAAAATATATAAAATCCCACAAGACCAGTTAAACCTTCAAATGGTTGGTTATGTTGAAACCAAATCAGACCAGCAGAACAAATATGAGGAACATTGCATTATATTAGTCCAGTGCTGAGTAAGAAAGTCAAATAAATGTTCTGTTTTTGTATATGGGGTGAAATCTTTGCAAGTTTCTGTCCCAGTATCATAAAGCCTGGCGGTACAATTCAACACAGAAAAATACACGTAAAAAATACAAATATTTATTTTTACCCTTCAGGCTTCTGTTGCCCCAGATTTAGAAAGCTGGTGTCCTAGTATTTATGTGGGTGAAGGCCTGCTTCTTCCCGAGTCCCTTGTAAAGGTTGCCCATGATTTATGTGTGTCTCAGACAGCAGAATCTGTCCTTCCTAAAAGCACCTCGAAGGCATAAACTTTACATAAAATTGTCCATTCTGTGAGGGCACTCTACTCTGGATCTGCCTTTAGGGTGGAGTTACACTTTCACATGGGCAACCATTATGACTAAGTGCTGCCATCTGAGCAGCAGTGTGTGTCTTGGGTTCCATATTTCAGCAGCAAGGGAGGCTGAGAGTTTTAGGAGTGAGTGAGAACTATAGAGAGGGTTTTCCATTGCTCTGGCCACCCTGTGGTTTGTGGGTCTCTTTTCCCAAGCTGCCCATCATGTGCTACATTGTTTCCCCTTGCGTCAGCTCTTTCTAAACAGTGATCTGGATTGAACAGACTTATCTTATCATGAAACTGTAATGTTAAAACAAATTACTGATTCCCAGTGTTAAACTCAGAAAATAACATGTGTACTCTATGAGTGTCTTTCAAAAATATTTATAGTTCTCAAACTTTTTTGCAGTTTGTAATTGTGAATTTACAAGCTCCACTTTATTTTAAGGAGATGTTTCCTATTTAATAAACCAACACAAAGTATTCAATAATAAAGAACATATAATTTATTTCTGGAGTAAAAACCTATTAAATGAGGTGTGCACTCGGGTACATATTTTGAAATATCACCTTCTGGTGCAAGTATGTCTGCAGGACATTTGGGTGCAACTCTGCCAACTTTGCACATCTATCAGTGATCTATTGCTCTTGTCTATACCCACTTGTCCTTGCAGGGTGGTGGTGCTATCTCCATCAGTCAGCAAGAAGCAAGATACAACCTGGACAGGTTCCTCAGCCATCACAGGGCAGCATGGCGACACACAGGACAAACGACCATGCAGATACTCTCACACCTCAGAGAAATTTGACTGCGATAGTCTAACTATCCAGTAGAGATGATAAACCAAAGTCAGAGAACTTTATGTAGAAAGAGTTTGCAGCAGCACTAACCACTGCTTCAGTACGCAACCCTTTATATTCTATAAAAAATACTTTTACTTTTAATATATGTCATTCCGTCTTCTCTTGGGTCCTATATTGTGTACAATATGCCCTGTACTACACCTCATGGTTTGCACATTTTGAACACGGAGTAGAACAGTGCCAAAAAGTCACACCCTCTAAGACAACTGCCAAGAACAACAACAATTTGATGAAACTTTCCAGGCAATCTATATTTTAGCATTTATTTTGACTAGGTGTCAGTGTCTGGCATTTTCTTCTGAGCCGAGAAACACACAGACACACACTTTTACACACAAAGACAAAAGCATTACCTGACACTTTTCACCGACACTGACAGTCAGCCAACAACCTGCAGCAATAAACAAACGTGAAACAGAATCCAAATCAAACCATGAGCCTGTCTTTAAAATGTTTTATTCATAAACACAAACAAGCCTTTCACTACCTCACATTTGGTTCGTTTCCCAGCCTTTTATAATTGGCTGTCTCATATGTCAATCACCCAGAATGTGCCTGTTGGATGTCAGTGATAAAGCTGATACACTAAAAATGCAGAATGTGTGAGTCTATGCATCTACCCACTTTGCAAGCTAAAGGCAACATGTGATAATAAAAGCTGCTTTTGAAGCAGTCATTTTTGACCAGCACCATATATACAATGTGCACAAGTAAATACTTAACTGGATGCAAGTACTGCAGAAAGCTAATATTGTTTGATTTGACAAACCATGTCACTCTGATGACAAAATGTCATTAAAGCATTCACTCTGCAGTAAACATGTAAACACTTTATAAAATTATGCCCAGCGGCAAGCACAAGATTAATTTCCTTCATTATTTTACAAAGCTGTCTTTTGCCAGGGAGACACAGAACCTTCAATAAAGAAATTAGAAGAAAAAAAAAACAGTTCCATAATCTTACACTGAAAAATTCTTTGTTGATCCTCCTTATAATGTATGATAAGAAAAGATAACCTGGGTTCTTGTCCTGCTTTTTAATTTATAGTTCCAATTCTAAAAATGTACAGATTGCTTCGACCCCAAATATTAGCAAGGTTTGTCAAAAGGATATTTTGGTAGCCATTTCCAGAGCTATAAAGTGTTATGATTTTCTTCTTTCTTCTACAGAATATTGCCAAAATTAAAAATATCCTCTTCAGAAGTGATGCTGAAAAACATATCCATGCATTTGTTACTTTAAGGCTGGTGTACTGCTGATTATCATCAGAAAGTCTCTGAAATACAGTTAAAATCCTTCAGTGGATCCAAACCGGTGTATGAAGGGCTCTGATAAAAATGGCTTCTTGTTAAATCCAGAATAGAATTTAAAATTCTTCTTCTCACATATAAAGCCCTTAAGGATGAAGCTCAATCTGAGAGCTGATTGATCCGTATGTTCCTAACAAAGCACTTTGCTCTCAGACGCAGGTTCACTGGTGGTTCCCGTAACTTCTAGAAGTAGAATTGGAGGCAGATTCTTTTGTCATCAGACTCCTCTCCTGTGGAGGCAGACATCCTGTCCACTTTAAAGACTAGATTTAAAACTTTCATTTTTGATTAAGCTTATAGTTAGACCAGCTCTGGTTTTCCTGAGATATCTCTGTGCTTAGGCTACAGGCGGACAAAAGTTTTTGCTACTCATTAACTGTTATTTCAACTCTGTTTTCTCTTTGTTGTTTTTCTATAGAGCTACATATGGTCTGACATTCTGTTTCACTCCAATACTTTCCTGGAGGAAGTTATCGGGTAATCATTTTCTGTCTACTGCTATTAACCTTTTATCTTATGAACAATAAAAATAATCCTACATCAGTTCATCTGCTTCTTTTTTGTGTATATGCTCCATCTTCTCAAGCCCTCAGTCGGTCATGACAGATGGCTACTTGTACTGAGCCAAGTTCTGCTGGAGGTTTCCTCCTGTCAAAGGGCAGTTTTTCCTCTCCACTCTTGCTACATGCAAACTTGGTAAGAGGGATTGCTGTAAGAGGGATTGCAACTGAATCGTATGTTTTCTTAAACTGATTCTTTTCACATTCTTACCAAGGGAAAGAAAAAAATACTGAGAGTATGTGCAGAAAAATAAAAAAGACAGGAATTATCAGCAACCAAATGTTAGCAAAAGGATGAGTACTAAAGAGTACAATACATAAATGAAAAAATAAAAACATTACCTTACCTCTATAAATATAGATTTATGGAGCTACATCTACAGTCTCATAGGAGCTAAAATTCTTTAGAAAGTAGAGTGGGCGTATATTTTCACATGGTGGATGTCTCACTTTGCCAAAATAAAGAAAGTAAAAATAAAGTCTCTTTCTGTCACAGTGAGGGGGTGAGAAATGATGGAATGTGAGAAGGCAGAAAAAGCAAAAGTCCAAAAGATAAGAAGAGAGAATAATAAAGCGAGAAAAACCCACACCAAAAAAAAAAAAAAGAAAACGCCACAGAGACAGAGTTAGACTAATTGCTTTTGCACTGTCACCTCATTTGAATGCTAACCATTCTCACTTCACTGTCTGTCTCACATAGGCGTGCACAAGCCAGAAAAGCATGGGCAAGTTTTCTAACAGTATTGACAAGTTCTGACTAACAGGACTCTTATTGTTTCATTCTTGAAATTCATCAAAAAGATTTAAGATTTTATTTGAAGTTAAAAACGAAAGAGGATCACAAAAAGACCAGGAGAGAGTGTTGGATGTACGTTCTGTAATACTGAGTAAAAAACTGTGATGCACTCATCAGTCATTTTATGAGGTATGCCTTGATAGTACCAAACTCAAACAAGTTTTGTCACCTGGACTGTATTCATTTCTAATTCCTCTGAGCGTTTGGTTTATATAATGTTGTTTATAATGATGGTACAAAAATTATTCCCCAGCAACTTTGAAAATCAAACAACCAAAGGGATGAAATCAAATACTAAAAACAGCTCCTAGGAGAAGATAGGGAATGAACTAGACTCAAATGACAGAAAGCAAACATAGCCAAAATTGTCTGATTGTTAATGGCTTAGGCAACCAAATGTTTAAAATAAAGAGATTGAGAACTACTTGGTATCATCAGTGATATTGGAGAACACAATCAGTTTACGTGTAGTTAGGTAAAAAATGTGACAAAGATCTACACAAAGGAAAATACATCTGATAATGCCAAAAAAAAATACTTTCAGTAATTATTGGTCACTAGTTTTAAATGTGTAAACCTACTCCTGTGAACCAACGTTTCCTCTAAGGAGGTTGGAGTTTGTTCTATAACCAGTGGTTTACTGGTTGAATCCCCACTCAATCTGTCTCAGTCATTGTGTCCTTGGGCAAGACATTTCATTCGCATTGCCTGTTGGTGGTGGTCAGAGGTCCTGGTGGTACCAACTGTATGGCAGCCTTGCTTCTGACAGACTTACTTAAAATATGAAACTTGAAGAATAAAGTTAACAGTCCCACACAACTTGTTATGCATGGTGTCAATCTTAAAGGCTTTTGTTTCTTAAGTATAGCCTAACAGAAATGCAGAAAAAACATTTTAATACTTTGGGAGTTTCAAATTTTCCTTGACCATTGGCTGGAATGCATTTCCTTCAAACTAATAAAGTAAACTGAGCACCACTTTATATGGTTACAGTAAATGTTTCTTTTCAAATAAAAATACTGGCATGCTTTGCTCAAGAACCTAAAAAACTTCATACTGAAGTCAGCTGTCAATATTTCCCCTCAAGAGTTTGTTGTATGTTTGTGTTGTGCTGTCAAGACGTGGCAAAGACAGTGTGTAGTGGAGTAAGTGTTTTGCAAAATAAACCAATTTTGATATGACTAAAGCTTTTCATTGAAAAACCTTTTTTGTTTGTTTGTTTATGTTTTTTAATTGGTGTGTTTCCAATAAGCAATTTTTTTTTTATGTCAAATTGTGCAAACTCAGTGGAAGCTCAGCTACTGAGAATAACTTGAATAAATATGGGATTTGGCCATATTATAGTACAAAAGTACAAAAAGAAAGAAACAAAAGTCAGACATGTGGAGAGGAATGCTCTTTTGTTTTCAACCTTAAGAACTTCCACAATGGCGGTCTGTACGTACATACGCAATTCCAAGAAAACCAGTAATATGTTTATATGTATTAATTGCATTCCCATGTGTTTGCCAAATTATGCTTACTACATCCGTGTTTCTAAATGGTCTTCCAGCTTATGTGCCATTTTATCTCTTTTTCTACACATCAATGCAACAAGATGACCTTGTAAAAAGAATTCAACATGGCACAAACCATTGGAGAAAAAGATAAGGGAAAAAATCTAGAAGAATGGAAAAAGTTGGCTTGTAAACATGCAATGTGGCATTAATTAGTGTTGACTCAGTAGCAAGTTACCACCCAGCCTCAGTGTTTATGTGTGTGGGTGTACACCACTCTGCTCTCTCAGCTTCCACAGTAGCCAAAAGAAGAACAAAGAAAACATGTGTTTCAAATCGCGAACTACGGGACTAAAGCCTTGGAAATGTATGTGTAATCACTACCTCATGGCAGCAGCTACAGAATCTCACAATGTGTGAAAAAAAAACTCAAATGGTAACTTTTATACACTAAAATGCAAAGCAAAATGCAAACAAGAAATGTGGCATTAAGCATTTGCAGAAATAGCATAAGGACTTCATTTTTACAACACAGTGTTACATAAATTCATTCAAAGTTGAATGATTTGAAGAACATTTTTTCTTTTCCTCCCCTCCAGGGGTCTTTTGTGGGCTCTTGTGTCCCTTACTTGAAAGTAGGTTGACAGGAAAGGGGGAAGACATGCAGTAAATGTCGATGAGTCCGGGAATCGAATCCGCGACAGCCGCCAAGACGTGGGTCGCGTTATCCCCTATGTCACCACAGCACGCCTGAACAATTTTTAAGAGTAGAATTTTAAGGTGGCATTTGTGAGGTAAATGCTCAATTTATTTTCCTTTCTATATCTCTTACGCTGCCCCAGAACTGACATTCCATCAAGCCAATAGTTCTCTAATTCTAGATGTGTCAATAGGGACACTACTTTTGCTCTACTCTTGAATTTCTGCATAAATCACCCTGTTTGCTACCTTATACTAACTTCAATAACTATTTCAATTGATAAAAGTGTTCCAGAATAAGCTAAGCTCCCCTTTAAAAACTGAAAATAACTGTTAAAACTGAGCTTTGGGGGATTGCAGTGCAGCAGTTCATGTGAGACTTACTTATCCAAGGGATATCTTATTACCTTCATTCATTCTGGAGCTAGAGCAGTGTAACCTTTTGACTGGGGAGCTAAATCATGGCCATTATCCACCGGCAGTGCTCGTTATTCTGCACTCCCTCTGTGGGATGGAGCGGTCCGATTGACTAGCTGTTGCCAAAACTGTTTCCTTTACATGGAACAAAGCACAGAGGGGAAAATGGTCAAGAGGACAGGATTGAGAAAAGAGAAAGACAAAGATGACTGGATCTCCTACTTGGAAGATTGACTGTTTTATTAAATTGTTTTACATTTCACGGACCATAAGAAGTGTAGATGTAGGAGAAAATATGACAATAAAGGGGGAAAGAAGGATGAATATTGCCAACATTTTTCTTTATCTGTATGTAGTGTCATTTTTCCAGAACAATATATTATACAAAAAGGGAATAGGACCTTTTGTTCGATGTGGCAAATGAATTACACATGGACCATGATTAAAACTGGATACTTGTAACGTAGTGTCACACAGGCAATTTATTTCTAAACCCTGCAAGTCTACCTACTTATAGAACTGAAAGTAAGAATATGTGTGTGGGCGTGTTAAAGCAAGTGAGACTGATACTTAATTCTGTACCACTGAGTGCAATAAAGAAACAATGAATGACATAGACCTTAAAACTCTGATAAAATGGCATTGTGTGTCTAAAGTCACACTTTAGCTCTGTTTCTTTGTTTTTCTTTTTTTTTTTGTCTTTTACTGGGAACACAAATAAGGTTAATTTATCACATAACTGGAGAACAGGATATTGTCCAGGCTTCTGAAGGTGAAATTTATGATACATTAAATTGTGTGGAATGTGCATGGTGTGTGTGTGTGTGTGTGTGTGTTTCTGTGTGTACCAGAGGAAAGGTGATATATTTTGGAGCATTGAAGCTCAGCCAGCTGGAAGTTAAATTTCTTCCATCCAAGCAGCTTCCACTCTGTGGACCATTTGCCTGCTAACTGCTGGGTTGTTATTTCTGCTTCTGACTGACACCAGCCCAATGGCTGCTAATGGTTTCTAGTTTTATGATGCCTTCCAATTCAAGTGAAAATATAAAATGCATAGGGTTTTTTTCATTTATTCAAAATGTTTCCAGATTCTCTGATTAACTGTATGTGTCTTTTCTTCAGATTCTGAAAATGTATCTTCTAAGATCCAAATCTGATCTGTAGATAAGAGCAAAATTGTTAGTTTAGAGATAAATGTTTGTTTAAAACACACTATGTCTCTATGAAATAACAGTTTAAAAGGCAAAGCAAAATAAATTTTATCTGTCCACACAGGATACATGTTTTTCTTTGTCCTTCACATAAATTGTGTCTGGGCAAAACTCACAGAGAATGTTGAAATAATGACATGTTACATACCATCTTACAACTGTTATAACACTGAGCACTGTATTCCCTGTATGCAGTATCACAAATTTCATATGGAGACAGAATAATGAGCATATCTGTAATTCTTCCTTCCAGGCAGTTAGCCTTAGTCCCAGGCTAAAAAATCTATTTCTCACAAAAGCATAGTGCTCTCAGCAAACTCTAAAGTCGAGTCTTTCTTAGTTTTCATTTATTTATTAATGCTCCCTACCAGATACATCCAGGGCAGAGTTAATGCGGGCTTGAGTCTTTCCAGGATGTCATAGGGCGAGAGGCTTGGTACACCCTGTATGAGTTTGCAGTCTCTTAACAGACTCCTCTGTCTGCCTTCTTAATAGCCAATTATTTCAAAGCACTTGTAATTCTAAAAGTGTCACCAAGTCTGTTCTTCTGTATCCAGCTGGGTTCAACTGTCCATCGTGAGCGAATAATAATTTGCTCAAGAAATTTCTTCACTACCACCACTACTGCCAGAGCTGTCCTTAAGGTAGAACCAGCAAGTGCAAATGAGTAAATTAGGCAAATGGTCCTGAGATTTGGGGCAGTACACAGTCACGCTGTGTCGGTCTCCTCTGTGAAGTGCATCCCTCTTCACCCCTCGCTGCCCTTTTACTCTGTTTCCTAGAGCTACGCTTCCCCCTTTACTCCCACTTCCCAAGGAACACCCAAGCACACACGCACACACCCGCCAGGAGGCTTGGATTGATTTCTTGACTTTTAATTTTAACCTTTATATTTGACTTTTTTTATTATTATTATTATTATTTACTTTCTCCCATGAACAATTGCTTTAAGGAACTTGTGGCAATTCAAATTTAAGTAGGCCCAAAACATGCATATGTATTAGTTGACTAGTATAATCTCAAACAAACATATGAAGAGAGCAAACCCCGGCGTGTCTCTTCCCTACACACAACAGCTCTCTCTGTGCTGGTGCTGAAAGCCCAATGATTCCCAGTGCTGTCACTGAGGGCAATGGAGTGCTCTGTCACCGAGGGAAACGGAGTGCCCTGCCACCGGAGGTAACGGAATGCCTTGTCACCCACAGTAACAGAATGAAGACATAAACCTCTCTGACAGTCCAGACATCGAGGTATGACACATCCTCAGGACATGAGGTACATATGGGGAGCAGGGGAGAAAGAAAGTGACAGAGAGAGATGACAGGGAGAGGTAGGGGGGCAGATCAGAGCGGGAGTACCAGTTGGCTAATGGGTCAGAAGTAATAGGCCCCACTGACTGTCAAAAGGTCAGAGAATCTTGGTTTTATAACCTCAGAGTGGCTTTAATTTTCTTCTCAGCTTACAGAAGTAACATAATTAATCCACATATTTTGTACGGTTTAAGTCCTAATATGTCATTTTTTGAAATTTATGAGAAACCCTCATGTTTTTTCTTCTTGCGGTGACCTGAGATTTTTCTTTTTTTAGCAACCTTAAATGTGGGCAGCTTTGGCACTGCAGTTTGCTCCTATAATTTTCCCTGAAAATTCTGCTGCTGTTGACTGAAACAAAAGTTTTCCTTCGTGCATATTATGAAGGACATCTAAGCTGTTAAGATGAGTTCACAAAAATTCTTCAAAATATTTGTATATATTTTCTTTAATTGTGAACATTGCTACCTTAAGCTAGTAGCCTCTCAAATTTGCCACCATCTCTGCACATATGACACAAAGGTATCATAAATAAAAATGGAGAAGGAGATGTAATCTAGATTAAAATGAGGTATGCTCTGTTAGGGAAGAACATGAAATTAAATTTTAAAAAATGTGTGAAAAATTAAAGTTTTCTTAATTCATTTATTTGGTGCTGTTAACATAACTTTTGTTTGTTCTCAGTCATAATTACAATCAAAATTGCTGATGTAACTTATTTTCTTCTCAAACAGATGGGAGATAGAGAGGAGAGAAGATGAGCCTGTTCTCATAAATCCAGAGGAACAGTTTTATTTTTCTTTCACACTTTGTCACTAATGTAATGTTTGTAATCACTTGTATGAGAGTTCGCCAGATGGCCACATCGGGACTACGCTTGCTTGTACTTTGTTGTTTTTATGCATTTGAACTGTACTTTGCTGCTATGCTACAATCACTTTCACCAGAGATCAACTCCTAGCGATCAAGTAGTTTTCCTTGAGCATTTTTTTTATTTTCTAATCAATTCAGAGTTTTTCTAAGATCCCTAATGGGAGCATGGCATCTCTAAGTGGGATTTACTGGAAACACAGATGGGAGAAACACACAAGTATCCTCAAGCTCTGCTAGGTACTGTGTCCTGGCAAACTATACAGATGAGGTGCTTCCCCTCAGCACAAAAATCTCAGACTTCAGTGGCTCTGCCACCCACCGGTGGCTTCACCAAAACCTGTATATGTGAACACATTCTGGATCACTCACTTCTGATGCCCAGCTTCCAGCGGTTTCGAGCGGACCACACTGCAGAGCTCTCCAAAGACAGAGCATCTGGCGAGTGTTTACATCCCACCACAAGGTGGGATCAGTGGGATCAGGCGCATCAGAAGCTGAAAAACAGCATAACAGAAGTGGAGAAAAAAAAAAAACACCCAGACTTTCCCATCATTGTTCGTGGGAAGTTTACCAGTGTAAACCTCTCAACTTAACTTCCAAAGAATTGACAGCACATTAAACACCAGGGATAAAAAAAAACCAAAAAAACGCTGGACCACCATTACAGACAGACAAGTGTCTGCTTCATTGTTCCAACTTAAAAGAACAAAAGAAAACCTTTAAGCTTGCGCTTAGGACTGTTAGGAAGTGGACTGATGAGTCAAAGCTGATGCTACAGGCCTGACTGACTTCGCAGATTTCAGTTTTTGAAGCTTCAGTCACTGACCTACATTAGTGCGCTCTATCTGTGTCATCATGCATCAGTTTTCATTGTGTCCAGACTAAGGCCTTACACACAAACACCAACAATAAACCATAGCAAACGTCATACTTGAGGAAGCTGCATCTGACCAAAGACGAGGCTTACAGCAGAGCAGTGGGAACCAGATCCTTTTTAAGTAGGCAACAAAGAAACTGACCAAGGAGATCAAAGCAGCTTAAAAGAAGAGACAACGAGAAGCTAAAAAAACAACTTCTCAGCTAACAACTCAGAACTGTAGAGTCTGACTGACATCATTAAAGGGATTTAAATGATCGAGCTGAGCTGTCTAAATCAGTACTCATTGTCACAGCAGTGTGACAAAAATTGCGTCATTTTGTTCTCAGCCACATGTCGTCATCCCCTTCTTGTCACAACTCCCCTAGCAAACGTTTCACCCGCCCTCTCTACGTTGTGTGCTTGGTGTGAATTTCACAGGTGTGTTTATTTATGCAGAAAACAGATCCAACAACTGATTGGATCTGATTTTTCAGTCAGAACAGAATGGATAGTTTTGAGAAGCAATTGTCCGAGGCAGTGAGGAAGCGCATACTTAAGTATTACACTTCCCCTGCTCGGTTCTGGTCCGATGCAGCAGAAGAATGTCACACAGACGTATTCCACTCTTTTACAGAATACATGGTAAATAATAAAACTTCATAGTCAGTATGCATTCCCACAGTAAACAAACGGCACTAAGGTTCACTTGCAGCAGACTGAGACCTACCATATGTTTTCAGGCGGACCAGAGTTTGTTTGTTTAGTCCGTAGTAGATTTCATTTGAGTAGCATTGCTACTGCTAAAACAATCCAAACTATGGGGGCAGAGGGGAGGATATTCTCTGGCACTGTGAAAGTCAGATTTTGATTTAGGTGAGATCAAATGCTGTGCAGACTCATAAAAACAGTAAAATAGCCCTTTAGTTAAGCAATGATAAAAATAAAGCACTTGCTAACTTTAGCAGCACTGCAGACAAACAGTCAGACACATTATTCTCATTGTATTTGCAAATTGTTTTTTCACCAAGTGCTGAAAATGCTGTCACACAAACAATCTGGAAGTGGTAAAGGCCTTTCAGTGTTTTTTTAACCAAATCTTGTCAGCCTGACAACATCCTTATTAACTGACTGTAAACACAACAAGGCCATTTGAAATTACTTTTTTGCTTTTATATCTCAAACATAGTGACTGTTGAGCTTAAAGCCCACATTTTCATACACAAGGGCTCATGTAATACCTTACACTTATGAAGTTATAGGCTGACATGTGGATAGTTAGACTGTAATTCGTAAGATCCATTTCACTCTGACAAAAATATTTTTAAGTTTTATTATCACAAGATCTCAAACCATGTGGTCTCACTCCCCAAATTGGACCCATTTGTATTATTTAATCCATTTCATTGGGCATAAAACAACTCTGAAAAGCATTAGGTGAGACAGACAGTACATCTTTGAGGTCAGTCAAAAAAAAAAAAAAAACTGGCAAGGTTTCTTGTAAATCAGCTTAAATTCAACAAGATACAAGAAATAAATGCATCCTGTCTAAATAAACAATGGCAAATATTAACCTCCAATTCAAATTTATTATTTAATCCACCATCACCAACCTTTAAACAATTTCAGCATTCTCAAGAAACACACCTGGAAACACTTTCAAAGACAGAAATATGCATCTGTTCCTTGTGACCACTTTCCAGCCTCACAATTAATCACTTATAAGAAACATTCTAATAAGAAACATTTCATTTACACACTTAAAACATGCAAACAGCCAGAAGGAACTGCAACTCTGTATAGACTGTGGTAAATGATATGCATCACTACATCTTCTTCTATTTAAGTTTTTAAGTAAATGTCAAATTAAAAATCAAGGCCTCACCACAAATTAATCCTAATGAATTTAGAAATGAAAACCTAATTTGTAAACATTCTTTTTTAATAGCATCTACAGTTGCACATGAAATTATACATGTCCCCAAAAGATTTAGGTTCACTAATCTAAACAAATCTTAGGAGTTCATTACCAAAGAAGAAAACTTACCAGTGAAAATATCTGAAAAAATGATCATCAGCAATTTTAGTAAAAACTGTCCAGACGTGTAGACATAAGTTTTGATATAATTTTTATATTAAAAAGTGAAGACAAATGTATTTTAAAAACCGAGAGCGTTTTTTTACATTATCTTCTGAGAAATGTCTGTGTCCTGTTAGAAAGAAATTCTATTAACTTTCTCTCTGTAGATAATTTATCATTTGGTTATGGTTTTAGCTGTGGAGCATGATCCACAATTTGTTTACTGACAGCAAAACTGATTTGGCAACCTTGTGTAATTTAAAGGAACAAACTGATAGTGATATCAGAGACTTTTCTAATTACACTGATAAAGTGCTGGGACTTAATGTGAATCAGTCACATTATTACAGTCAATAACCAATTTAGTTTATAAAGTGAGCATTAGCATTGCTACTGAACCAGCATTTATGCCAAGCCCCCATCAGATAAAACTTCAGTATCAGGGGAGGTAATGACCTAAATTCCCACTAAAGTTAATCCATTTTCAAGTGTTTTTTGACTAAGTCAGTAACCCCAATATGAGAGGCTACTAACTTAATGCAGCAAGCAAAAATAAATAAAGAATACATTTTTATAATAACAATACAGTCACAATCAAACTCTCAGTAGCTCATTTTACTTTCAGAAGACTTATGAGCAAACTGTCTCCTAACAGCTGAACAGTTAGAAACCTGTGAATACCCAGGTACAAAAAAATAAAAACGGACCCAGACAGATGGAGAGAGGAACACAAAGTGACCAAAAGACTCAGCAGTGATCACAGCAAGGTACCTTAATTGAAAACGGTGAAAGGAGAAAATCATTAAACAAGCCCCACTGGTGGCTTCGTTGTTAGATTTCCCTGCTGGTGTCGTGCCGATTAAATTGTCCGTTGTTTCCCCAACCACGCTCTAAACTGTCACACAATTTGGTCGACATTGTGACTCTGGGAGAAAAATGTAACAGGACTGTGTTTGTATGTAGCCTATGCAAAAAATCATTTCTGCTAGGCAGTTTTTAAAAGTTCTTGCAACTGTAAACTGCAATTTGAGGACACTTTGTATTTCTACAGTGGGACTTTACAGATGCTATAAGGATTCAGATGGTACTCAGATGATTTTGTTAGTGTATTTTGAGTCAATGGTGAAGGTGGCCATAAAATGTCTCTACAGCACAACTATTTTCTGTTCCCGGTGTTCACAAGCAATAACTGAAATCAGCACTTGGTTTGACAGTGAGTGAATGACTGAATGTTTAAAACATCTCCTGAGAAAGATTTAGTCAAACAATTTGCAAGTGTTCCCTCTTAGCATTCTACTGACTCATAGTGTTGTTGCTTTCGTCACTGTTTCCCCTCGCCCTCATCATCAGCATCATAATATTTTCCGTCTGCTTTGAGAGATAGAGACAAAACCTGAGCCGGAGCCAGCAGTAACAGCTGCAGTCATCCATTCCCATATATTACAGTAGATCTAACCCCCACATCACCCCTTTATGTCAACTCTATCACAGAACAGACCAGACCCCATTACTCTCATTAGCTTTTACAGCATTCTGCTGCTATATAATTTGCATTTTGCAGAGGGAAAAGCGAATAGACAAGCTAATATAGTTTCTGAAACTGAGACAACAAGCCATTTAGCTTGTCTGGGGGGCATCTCTGTATTGAAACTAATTTGTACTGCGGTGATGGTAGATTATATCACTAGAAACACTTGATTTGTTTGAAATAAATAAATAGTCCATTTTCAGTGGGCTCTTCTGAAAATGGAAAATGGTAGATCAGATCTGTGTAAAAACAAAGTTTGGTGTAATGTTGGGTGTGTTGTCAATCCCAGCTGCATTGCAGTTTAACTTATTTTAGCTGAATGGTCTCAGCTGTACTCTACTACAACGCCTGAAAATGTCAAAGGTCAGTCAGCATATGTCTGCAAAAATCTAAACACACACATACACACACCCAAGTCGTTGTGAGTTGATTACTTTAAGGCTCTTGGAATAACTTCCTTTTCTAAGGTACTGGTCAGATTTCAAGCTTTGCTCCATTCAGCCTGAATCCTGCCTGGAAGCTGTTGTTTTGTAGGTGCAGCTCCACAATGAGCCTAAACTCTCTGCACTCCAAGAATATTAATAATCTACAACCTCTTCCGAGCTGCTGTTCATCTCCATCGCCTCCCCCTCATCATCAGTGAAAGCTATACGAGGACTTCCATCTGACAGCTTGACAGATGCATCCTGGATTTAAGTCTGCAGCTAGAAAATCTAGATACTTCCTACATACTCTGTGCACTATCTTTTTTTTTTTTTTTTTTGCTCATCCAGCAGCTGGCAACAAACTTAGATTTAAGTCTTTTATTTGAATCCTGAATCCAAATATTTATACCAGCCAATATTAATGGTTCACTGAAAAGTCATCTGACATTAAGTCAATAGGTATTGGAGACCAGCATGTGACAGCTATTTTTTGTTTACTATGTTTGCCATTTGCTACTTTTTACTCTCGATTTTGCTTTAATATTTAGAGATTGGAATTAAGGTTCTGTACACACTAATTAGGATATTTAGCCAAACTATTCTGCACATTCCAACCATTCATAAAAATATCTTTTTTTTACTGATTGATCCCAGAACTTCAAAATTTAAAATGTTTTTCAAACGTCTGATTTTGTGCATCTCTGTTTGTGCTGTACATTATTTTTTAGGAGTTCAGTAAAATCCCAGGAATTCAAACTGATTAGGAAGATAATTCCACAAAGATAGTTTCTAATTTTCAGAAAACAAACTAATAGTCTCATAATCGTTTTTATGTGCACACACAATCCCTCCTGCTCCACTGCTGACAGCTTATCTTTTTTTTATTTCCCAGTGTAACTTTTAGTATGAGGTGATTAAATCTCCCCCTTCAGGCAGATGTTTGCACTACAAGTTCAGACAAAGTTCAGAACCCTCGTGCAAAGTTCAGGACACAGAGATTCCATATGCTAAGATTATTCTACACTCTTTTCTGGCAACTGCAGTTTTGAGCGTCACATTACCAGACAGCTTAGACAAATAGAAACAACAGCAACAAAAATTAAAGCAATTTTTAATTAATTGTTCCAAATCCATCAGGTAGATTTTTATACAACTAACAAAAATATGAAATACTGTACATACATGTTTGGAATTTTCTAGATTTTTGGCTTACACACTGACTGGCACTAAATAATTCGCACTGCAAATATATGCAATGCCATTTAAGTGATAGAAAAAGATGTATTGGCCTCGGTAGAAACACATTTTCTAAACAAGAAACAGAATCATTCAGGGGAGTCTTGAAATTTATTTCAAATCAACATATCAAGTTTCTTTTTCTGATCTCCTATCAGGCTTTCAAAAACTATGTTCTCTTCTGTGGGACAAGGAGAGGATGCTCTGCTATTATGTTATTATGGGATACTTCAAAAACGGGGAGTTGAGTTGTAAGGCACTCTTCAAATAAAATGATTTGTCTGTCTAGCCTCAATGCATCTGAAACCAACTGTGCTGGTAGAATGTTTCAGAACTTCCACTCTGCAGTTATAACTCCAACAAATCAAACCAAGGCGCTATTTCCCGTCATCACCAAATGCATATCATGACGAGTTGATCATGCATATCATGTCCATAAAAAACATGTATGATCAAATGATTTTCCTCATTCCATGTCTTTTTGTCACATCATCTTGCTGTGGATTTCAATCAAACTACTGTGGCTCAAGTGCCAACTCCATTCCTCTCTCCATTATGTATGGATGCAATGTGTAGATTTCTTACAATTGCAGCCCCTAATGTTGGCTTGTCTTTGTTTTTTTGTTGAGCAACACATTTCACTCTCTGTTAACTGAAATGGATTTATTGAAGAAACGGAGTGGTAACTGCCCCAAAGGTCTGGCTTTGCGACAGTAATGAGCAGAGTTTGGGCTACTCGTTTATGTGCATGTGAGCCTTTTCTACTAAGCGTTATCTGCACCACCCTCAGACTGTGTGTGTGTGTGTGCGTGGGGGTGCACATTGGGGTGTGTTTGCATGCATGCATGCTCTGCAGGCTAAAGTCCCCGAATGGCTCAACAAGCCTAATGCCATTATCAAGATTTACAGCAATGCTCATGTGGGACTTACATCAAAATGGTTGGTGCGAAGCACAGACAGAACCCATGTCCCAATTAGAGAGCCTGAGAAACGGCAGAATATACACAAACACACGCACACACTTAGACACACAATCCCCCTTCTCATACGATCTCTACGTCTCATATCTTTCTCTCTCAGACACTTCTGCATATTAACAATCTCTTGAACTCTCCCCTTTCTCTCTTTCCTACATATTTGCAAACTTACAGAAACACGCCTAACGCTCCCCAAGGATGGCCTTTACGGTGAGAGGATGGAGGGAGAAGCGGAAATGGTGAAAATAAAGAAGGAAAGTGAGAACAAGACAGAGCATGAGTCAGGGAGACAGAAGAAGTGGAATTCCAAACCCCTTCAATTGAAACCAGTTTAAAGCATTGATGCATCTTTAGACCAAATAATTTTGTTATGTTTTAAAAAGTGTAAAAATCTGTAGAGAAATAACAGAGCAAATAGTTATTAAGGTTACTTTAAGTGTCATTTTATTATTTTCACAAAAAAAAAAAAATCTAACCTAAAAGATACACTATGACGTGCACATTTTCTCAATACAGCAAGTATAAGTGTTCGGTATGCCACATAAACCACTGCATACATCTGACTTAATTGAGCACAAGGATGTTTGTAAGCATACATGTGAATAACGGAAGAGCTTTAATGAAAGAGCAGAAAATGCCAACAGGGTATCTCCCTCTGGGTCTCCCAGAGACCAATTCAGCGGTTGAGGCTAGGATGTGAAGAGCGCTGAAACATCTGAAGTGCTTTAGAGTTTCTGCTCATAAAAAAATAAATAAATTAAAAAAATACTGGATGCACTCAGTGTCAAATCAAAACATCTCGATGGTTCATGACTGAGTGTCAAAGTGTTCTTTAATTCTCCTGTCACAGGGCCTTGGCATGGAAACAAATGACAAATTTCAATATTAAGCTAATATAAATTATTCATACATACTTGTAGGACTTTAGGCCTGGAAATCTTTCGACAGTGCAACCTTGTGTTGTATCAAAGAAACTTGTGATGAATAAAAATGCAAAGACCTCAATGAATTATTTTGAAGCCTTGAGGAAAGCACATCAAAAGATAACAAATTAACTAATTAAAATAAAAAGACAGCTTTCTTTTAGGTGTACTTATGAAGTCTTCAAATCTGTCTGCACTCACCTGGTACAATTTTTGTGCATGTTTTCTTTGAATTAAAAAAAGGCAAATTGATAAGCAAAAAGATAAAAGCTGTCTTCACAGTGTGCTATGTGATTTTCAGACCAAAAGCAACATACATTCTGCAAGTGGTGAGCAGTGATCACCGGATTTTATGGTACAGATGATTATTTTCTACAACAAGCAGATAATACTGTTGCTGGGCATCCATTTTACTCAAACTAGTTAGTTGCGCTTTGATATCCCTGATAAGAAACTGATTCCTGCATATAAAACCTGGAGCTGGACAATTAAGAGTTGTCTTTTGAGACCCAACCTCTGACAGAGATACACCCATGATCTGTTCCCTTCCTATTCTGTTGGATGGAGAATGATGTTTTAAAATGTATCTTATTTTAATTAGTTAATTTGTTTTGTAGTTATTTTCCAGTATACTATTTCATTTTATCATAGTTTGTTCATTAGATTGATTGGATCTTCCATTTATCACTCAACCTTAGTCTCATCAGAGACCCAAGGTCCACAGCGCAATAGTTCTACCACAACTAACTTAAATCGAAAAACATTGCAAGATCAGCCAAACCCCTGTTTATCATCACCCAACTTGAAGTACTTTCAAATTTTAGACTCCCTTAGTATTTGAGAACTTTTGCAAAACGGCTAATTATTCACCAAAACAGAAACTTTATCCTCCGTGGTTTTTGGAACCACAGAGAAACCATTTGATTATTCCACACCATCAGTCAAGTTTGATTAATTGCACCAACACTGCAAAACAACAAATTAATTTTAATTCATCTGCAAATTTAAGCTACTTATCCAGTCAGCTATACAATGCTTTCATCAATACATAAATAAAATGTGGTTGGCCATGGCAAAACCAGGAACAAGTCTCCATTGTTGCTCTGGTTACTTGTTCCTGGTTTTGCTTTGGCATGTCACAAATGATCATCGTACTACTTGTGGCATCACTGCTTTCTGTGTCAGGTGTTTCAGCCCCCTTATTGTTGATAACGGCCTTTATTTTACAGAAGTTATATCTTAGCTTCCTTTTTAGTAGACTAACACTAAAACCGAAGAATCAATGGAAGAAGCTTAGAAAAGAAAATGTTCTTAAAAGTAACAACTTGTCCTTTACTTTGTTGCGAGCAGTAGCAAACAGAGACATTAATACTAGCAACTACCCACGTTACAAAGTCAAAGTCACACATGTACACACAAGCAGACTCAAATGCATTCCCAAAGCTGAAGACAGCAATCAATTTGGCCAGTCACAGTTCAATAAGCAGTCTAAACAATGTTGCTCCATTATTACTGTCTTGTTTAACCACCAGCAAAAGAACAACTCAGAATCAATACTGTGTCGCACAAGCGGAGTGTTTGTGTGTGTGACCTACTCAGTGGAGCAGCCCAAAGAAAAAAGTCCTTGATTCTTAAATGTCCACTTTAGAAGACCTAAAAGGCGTGTGTATATCTGTGTTTGTGAGAGAGATTTACCCAATTTATGCATCAGACTTGGTAAAATGGTATATTTACCTTGTTTGATTTCTGAAGACAAACTGGTTGCAATAGACAATAGAAAATATATGAAGATAGTCTACAGCCTAAAGAATCTTGACTTCCTATTTGGACAAAATAGGAAAACCTTAAAAATGTTCTAGTCACATATTGTCATTAAATAGCCCTATCAATTAACTTGGTTACCTTCACTTGCTATAAAATGTTGTGTACAACAAATGCAATTTAAAAGAAATTTGACACCTTGAAATTGGCCTCTGCCTCTTAAAGATGCTCCTGCTTTTTCCAATAATCCACCTTCACCACATCGTCACAACAATGCTTCTCCATTATCCTGTTTACAACTGTTCTTAGGAGTGCCGCACTGAGAAGTAGATCATAAAATAAACTCAGCAGACTCGCAGTTCCAACAGGTGTTATCTAATTGCTGCTGCTACTAGTCTGATGGAGCTGAGTCATGGAGGGGTGCTCTGTGAGGCCGAAATAGAAATAGAAATTTAAGAAATGCTTAAGAACCTCCAAATAGCTGCAATGGCAAATTTAAGGATTCTTCAAACATGCATGAGGGGATAACATTTTAACATGATATCAAGCTCAAAAATGCACATTTTTCTAATCTCCCCCCTTTAGCTCTTTAACTTTCATCTCCAAAATGTTTACATGTTATCCAATGGATTCATGAGGACAGTCTAGTTTTACCTGCACTATATCTGACCAACAGTGATAACAGAGCAGAACAGTAAGACAGTCCCTCTATCACTTTGCTGCAAGTTGTCATTTAACATGTAGAAATATTCTGGTGGCTTAAGTTAATTCGCAAAAGCAAGTGTTTTTTTAAAGGTCTTTTCTGGAAAGCGAAAATGTATCTTTTATTTGTGCATGTGTTGCATTCTGATCTGATTTCTTTTATTTTTTTTCTTCCAGTTTAGGTGAGGCACTTTGTAAGAAATAGCTAATAGTATAAGGTATGTCCCAGACCTATTGCCAGGTGAGTAAATAGTCTGCATACCTTTGATGGCACCAGTGCGTCTGAAACTCTGAAGCATTTTGTTATCTTAACTCTGTGCTCTGTAAATAATTCATTAGACATGCCTCCCCCCCTTTAGCTTTGCAGATCCAGAGCAGTGGAACTAAAAGCTTTAGGGACATAAACCAAAGTCTACAACACATCGAAAAAACTATTCAGGAAAGAAGGAAGACTGCCTTTTCCTCCTGAAAGCTGCAAAATAGAGGATTTAATAGTGGCATAATGTGCTCTTGAATTGTCGTGGAAAGGGAGTTTTAATAGAGACAGTTGAGACAGTTCTCCTGTATTTATTTCTTACTAGCAATAAGTGCACACAGCAAACAGTCATTTCAGGATGCACTGAGTGCACAGAAGTATCACACATAGTTTTATGCATTTTCTAATCACACAACGGTCACACAACTTATCTTTTCTAACACACATCATTGTGGAGCATTCTAAAGCCTTTGCCCTGTCACACAACTTGGTTGTCACTCTAAACTAGTCCTATCTGATTTCCCTCACAACCAATTAAGAAACTTCTTCTTACAAAGCAGAGAAAATTGAATACTTTTCTCCATCTCATGTGACATTTCAATAGCATTCAGTTATTTTCCATCAGGCAACTTATTACAGTTAACAGTATTCTGTATGCACATCAGATGCTAAGTGTGGTCAAAATGCATAACTTTATAGTCTGATGCATTTAGGATGCAGTTAAATGGGGCCTGTTGAGCAGGTGTGGACTCTGGGGCATGCTTCACAGCTGAACTAAAACCGTGAAACATGCAGTGAAATATAGCACAATGTCAGAAACAAAAAAAATAGCATCACATCCAATCAGAACTAAAAGTTCAGAGTAAATTTTCACACCAAAAACAAACTTTCAAGTGTTGTAAGTTGACCTGAGGCCAAAACGGCAACCCTGCTCTTATTTTCCGACAAGACCTCAGCACTGAGCATAGATAAACCAAAACCCTGGAGGGCTCAAGAGGAAGAGGGAACACAAATAACCACAGCAACAATACAAGGATTTGCGAGAGCTAGAGGGAGCCGTGGGCATTGTCTGGCTTTAGTTAGATACTTTCTGCTTCTTTTGAAACTGTTCCTTGGGTGTGGATGACATTTCTTAGAACAGAGATGGGGGAATATGTTTCAAAAATTTCAGCAAAGTTTTCCGTCTTCTTTCTTTTTGTTCAAAGTTAAATCTCCCTTATCCCCCAGGAAGGAAGCACTGATGGAAAAAATGGAAGACTGTATCCGAAGCAGAGAAAAAATAGAGGAGGAACGAAAGAGAAAGGGAGCTGTAGTCAAAGAAAAACAGAGATGGACACAGAGAATTGAGAAAGCACGGGTGGCTCAAAAGCGCTTACATGCTCTTTGATGTGGTAAAATAACCCTACTATGACACTATGATGTAAGTTATGTGCTTATTCATCTGCTCTCACAAAAGTAACCCCATACACATGATGTCACTGCATAAAATGCTAAATATATGACATACAGATGGACACTTGCAACAGATTTCCAGACTGCATAATACAACAACTGGGGCCCATTGCTGTTATTTTATGCTGGGATGTTCAGGTTTTATGTTGTGCCATTCATGTAAAGTTTCTGTTGACCTCGTGCTGTAGAAGTCTTCAAAATATGAAATCTAAATGATGTCGTTAGCTAGTTTTATGTTTTGACTATGTGCTACTTTTCACATTTAGTACATGGGCTGTTATTATGTATCTTTATTATGTTTCAGAAGATTTGAAGTAACAATATTACAATGGTATATCCAAAAATTATTCTAAATGTAATTTCATCAAAACTAGTTTTTATAATCATATATTTCCTTACAAAAGTGTTATACATAATATTATGTTACAGCCTATTTCAGTTCTACACATTATGTAGGTCAACATTTTGAAATCTAATCTATCATTTTTGCACCTTACAATTATATACTGCTGTAACACATAAAATTTGAAAACATTTTAACTAATTTCATCAATAAACTGAACTTTACTGAATTATTTAAATAAAATCAGTTTGAAATCTATGCAATTGACTCAGAATTCACCTTCATGTTATAAAATGACAACCCATGAAAGGTTTCAGGCATATGAATATATTACAAACATGTAATCACAAATTTAAACTAAACTTAACACAGGAGGTACCATATGAGTTGGACCATCTATGTGCCTTTTTAATATTTTTTGGCAGCCATTGCAGCCAAATTACAAAAGATGAAAGACAGAGAATAACAGGATTCATAAAAATCCTGCCAAAAACACAACTAGTCTATTTGGAAACACAGTGTTTATTCACATTTATACTAACTACCAAATAGCCCAAGTCATCCCAATGTAACCTTATGAGTGTGTTGGCTCCTTTTCCTGAAAAACCCTTTGTATGCTTGTATTGACCAGGACCAGGACAGAGACACTTATTCCTTAGTGTGCTGTGTGTATGTGTGTTTGTGTGATTTCCCAGTATTGGCTCACTAACTCAGCCACATGTCATTAAACACTGAGCCAGTTTGTTTTCCAAAAAAAAATATTACTGCACCACCACAACAGCTGTGCTTTGAGAAGAGGATGGTGAAGATGACGATAATGTCAGCTGAATAAAATAAGGAAAAAAGCTGATACATATGTGGTGGAGGTTAAACGCTATTCCAGAAAATTCAAGTGTGCTGGAGCGCAAGTTTTGATATAAACCAGAAGGAGGCCAAAGTTTTCTTTTGGTGTACATCATTACAAGCAGGACTCTATGGCTGGACTAAAAATGGCTTACATGGGGGGTAGGTTTTGATATTTTTATGAAATCAGTTCACAGTGAAATAAAGCTAAAAATATTTAAAGGAAGCAGTAATAAATTAAACATGGAAATGAAGCAGCTCCAACTATCCAAATGTTTACAGATTATTTTATTTGACTGACAATGGCATTTGATGAATGTGTTTGCACCACATTTATCAAATGGTTCTTATACAGTTCCCAAATAAATTTATATAAATTCAACATATTTTATGTCATTGTTATAGTAACTACCAAGGCTCTTTGTTACAATATATCTTTGACACAAAAATACTAAAAACAGCCACAACCATTTTACTGAAACTGGTAACATTAAAAACAGTCTCATGTTACATTTGACACCTCTGCGTTTGACTTTTTTCCACATCTGTTTTGCTCACTTCTTGTCCTCTGTTTTAGCTGCAATTAGTATAAGGACTTTTGATTTGATGAACTGTTTTGCAGACATGAATAATGTAAGACCTAGACTTTGCAGCCGCACATTTTTTAGTCTCCCATTGTTAAAGGACTCAGAAGTTTCAAAGAATGCAATACAACAGATCGAGCTCACAAACAAGAAAATGCAAAATATGGGTTATTTTTAGTTGCATATATATGTAAATCAATATTCAACATAGGTGACATAGCCCTTTAATTTATGTTGATGTCAACTTAAGTTATCAGCTAATGGTTAGCCAGTCGTGGCACTGTCAGATTGGTAACAATTTCTTTGTATTTTGTATATTAAAACTTTCTACTTTTTGTCCATAGTGCACAAAATGTTGTCAAAACATTTTAAAGTCGTGTGGGATTCTTCAAAATGTTTATATAACCAACTAGTGTTAACCAGCCTGATGAAAAGTCTTTTAGCCTCTGTCAACAAAAGTCAATTTAAAAACTAACAACAAAATAAAGTATCAGAATTTATGTTATTGCCATTGCAGAAGAAAGAAAGCGCAACATTTAAAGGCAGCAAACATAGATACAAGATGCGCAGAAATCAGAGAGGGTTGCAACACTTGAAGACAATGCATTCTTCTTGCTCACAAAAATAAAAAATATATATTAAAATCATAAATAGCAGAAAGGTTTCACAAAGTGACACAGGATGCCACCTTGAGGGGGTTTTATTTCACTTTAAGGAGGAAATTTAGAGTTCCAGTTTGAGCTACAATATTTTACTACATTCCTTGACAAAGCCTTTATTTCAAAAGAGAATCCCAGGAGGCTGCACTAGATAAACTCAGCTCAGAAAGAGAAAGTTGAAACTTCTCACTTATTCAATAGTTTAGTTTGAACTGTGAGGTTAGCGTAGGCATTTGGCCTGTAGAAAGTGAAAAGACGAACAGAAAGAATCGGTGAGATTTCAAACAAGTTCACAGTGATTTTTTATGTAAAATGGAATCCTAGAACCATCAGAGTAAATACTTAATCGCTATGTCAGGGTTAGGAAAATTGCGTGGAGCTGCAACATAAACAAAATAATCTTAGCATATAAATGAGAAATAATTTAATATATTAGGATGCATGCAGTGAAACAGAAATGGAAAATGACATCAGGGGAGCTTCATAATACAAACAAAGATATTGCAACGTGGATATAAAATGTTGCCATCTAAACTCTGGCAGCAACCTCTTAGATGATACCCCAGCATGTGGCAAATTACTGTCATTATATCGGTAAATATGCTCATTAAAGTTTTTCTTGCTGTACTTACAAACATGCTGTTTATACAAACATCAATGATGATTATTAATTTTAAAAAATCCTGTTAAACTCTGTATGTCGCCACAGGCTTCACGGCCCTGTTTAAAGGATAGCAGGAAAAATGTTTCAAACTAATCATTTAAAACTTTGATAGTTTACATCATTAGCGTAGGTGTAGCAAGTACAAGGCATAAAGATACTGATGCTACTCAGGTATTTGTGAAGCAATAGTGATAGTTTGTGGATTCATTTTAAGCAATAAAAGACGTGAGAAAAAGAAAAAAAAAAGTTGAATAAAAGACTGGAGAGACGGGAGAAGCTGCTCTATTTGCTGCACTATGCACTAAACCTTTCTAAATCAGTTGCACCATGTCAGATGTTTGGGAATTCACCGTGCTTACATCACTACACTTTCTCATTGCCTACCTGTCACATTCAACAGGTTGTGTTCTCGCTCCCAGTCAGGGAAAACCTCACAGGCTGCGATAAAAGGGCCAAGACAATCAAACATGTTGAATATGCCCGATTTTAGATGGGAGCAGTCCGACATTCCACATAACACGCCACACAGACAGGATAACGGTACAATTATCACAAGCGACAATCTTAGAACTCGAAACGTTCTACGATTGTCATTAGGGGAAAATCGGGGCAAAAAATTTAAAATTATGTGATGTGACCTCCCCACCCGTCCTCACACGGGCCGCAGTAAATTTGCCAAGCCTTGACCGGTCCGCAGTGATAAAAAGGTTGGGGACCACTGCTGTAGGCTACTGATGTTGTCTATGTTCAGGTACATCGATTAATTTTACCCACCCAAAATAAGTTGATGCCCACCCATTAAACTCGTCTGGAGGCAGGGCTGAATAACCTTAAAGTTGACTTCTGTCAAACCGTGCACTTAAAAAAAGTAGTGGCTATACCACCACACACCTATTACATTTTTGAAGACAACCCATTTACAAACACACATTTGCCATGCATAAATACACATGCATCCATATGTGTGAAGGATTCACTGAAAGCCAAGCAAAACTAAAACATGTTATAAAAACAATATTTTATTTACCACAAAACAGGACCATTAAAATCAGGGAAGATCAGTGCATGTTTTGCTCAAAACCGTAGTAAATACAATATTAAAAATCTTCATGTTGTATTAGTGGAATATAGATTGTAAAAATTACCACAAATTGAGATTTTCACTCAATCAGTTCCATTTGTTATCTTATTTTGTGCCTGCACCAGTTCTTTCTGTTTCAAGTAAAATTTTTCTCATCTCTCTATCTCACATTCACACACCAAAAGGCCTATACAGTACTGGTAGGCAACTTGGGGTCCAATGTCTTGCCGGAGAACATCCTGGGTCTAATCCCCATTTACATTTTAACATTGCCCTTTCTGTCCTGAAGGTAAGTCCAACATGACACAAAACTGAGGTCATATTTTAACTACATATTTAATTGACTACTATTATCTGAATTTGAGTGTGGACCATTTACATTTTTCCAAAGAAGTGTGTTTTCTGACACTGCAGAGTCACATTAATAAATCTAGGCTCAAATGATATATTTAATCCCTTTTTGTAATTATATTCACAGATCTGAAATGCTAATCAGGACTGTTCAAACATAAAGTGCTGCTAACATAACATATCTGGACAACATTTTGTAAGGATCGGGAGACAAGCTCAATGATCTGTATAGTTTAGCTATTTCACTACTCTGTGTACCTCCACATAAATTCAGAATGCAAAACAAAGAATATCAAACATTGACCAGAAGAGATGTTTTAGCATAATGATATGGCACTAAGCTTGCTCCCTGGCTGAGGAAAACCAAATTATTGAATGCCAGGTATTTATAAAACTAGCAAAAGTACTGCTCCAGGATTAGCATAAAAACTGACTCAATGGGAAAAAAATTTATGGTTGAAATTCACTAATTCAACAGAAAATCTGTACAATAAATCACCTGCCTAATTTTATGTCTTTTGTATTTAGTCACAATACTGGGTGAGTTTCTTCAACCTAGAATCAAGTAGTAATGGGCACTGGTCTGGACTTCATGGACTTTAAGTACAGCTTAACTGACCATAATTCATAAATAGGCTAAACAAGAGAAATGAATGTAAATACTATAGTTTCTATAAAAGTGTACTGTAAATTCCAGCAAAGTCCATATCCAGGCTTTTTCTATTTAACAGATTACTTCCGTCCCTCTAAGGACTGAGATTAATTACTATCCAGACAGTCTTTTCTGCTCACAGAACTCCCATATCCAAGTCACTATATCTTTCTACTTCCATGTGTTTAAGGCTGCTCCACCTCGTTCCTCTGATTCCGCTGCCTCCTTTTGCTCCTCTATGTTCAGCATTTCACAGGAAAACAAAAGATTTCACAAAGCCGTGATTTTAACAGTGGAAAGTCATTATGCTCTTTCCTTTGTCTCCAATCTCCACCTTTGGCACCATCCTACCTGTATTCCTTCGAGGGATGGAAAAAATGCTGCATGCACAGATAATTCTGGAAACTAACAATGTGACATTTCATCCGCACACACACATTCATACACAGCCGTGCTCCAAACGTGTGAAACATGCCTTTTCAGCAAAGTGCTGCCCATATTTATGAGCCACTTAGAATGCTGTGTTGAAATGAATCAAAGTAAACTGCTTGCATGTAATCTTGTCACCTCCAGAGTAAAATATTCCAGGTTTATATACACCATCACAAGTAGGCTACAACGTATGTTTCTATGTGAATATACTTTTGCTCAATTTCTACACAAGAAAATCTTTAGATTAGTAAGTTGTCTGGCTGCACAGTGGAACAGTTGATAGAACTGTTGCCTCAAAGCAAGAAGGTCACGAGTTCAAATCCAGGACCTTCTCTCCCAACTTGGAAAACACCCAAAGCTTGGAGGGGTGGAGGGTCACAGTGCCTGTTCTGACTGTGAATGGTTCTTTCCAGGTGCTCCAGCTCTCTCTAAATACTGTCAGATTAGCTAGTCTCTCTAAACTCTCCTTAGGTGTGTGTGCATGGTTGCTTATCCTGTGTGTCTCTATGTTGACCTACGATAAACTAGTGATCTGTACAGGCTGTTCCCTGCCACTCGCCAAATAACTGGTGGAGATAGCCACCAGCGACATCCCCACTGCTCTGCAAAGATAAGCAGGTACAGACAATAAATGAATAGATAGTTTCTGTTACGGGGCTGCACAGTGGCGCAGTTGGTAGAGTTGCTGCCTTGCAACAAGAAGGTCCTGGGTTCGATTCCCGGCCGGGGATCTTTCTGCATGGAGTTTGCATGTTCTCCCTGTGCATGGTGGGTTCTCTCCGGGTTCTCCGGCTTCCTCCCACAGTCCAAAAACATGACTGTCAGGTTAATTGGTCTCTCTAAATCAGAGGTCTCAAACTCCAGGCCTCGAGGGCCGCAGTCCTGCAAGTTTTAGATGTGCCTCTGCTGCAGCACACCTGAATAGAATAATTAAGGCTCTGGAGAACTGATCTACACAGGTGGAGGTAATTAAGCCATTTCATTCCAGTGTTTTGTACCTGTGGCACATCTAAAAACTGCAGGACTGCAGCCCTCGAGGCCTGGAGTTTGAGACCCCTGCTCTAAATTCTCCCTAGGTGTGAGTGTGTGTGTGTGTGTGTGAATGGTTGTGTGTCCTGTATGTCTCTGTGTTGCCCTGCGACAGACTGGCGACCTGTCCAGGGTGAATCCGCCTCTCTCCTGGAACGTTAGCTGGGGATAGACACCAGCAACCCTCCCGACCCCATTAGGGACGAAGGGTGAACAGAAAATGGATGGATGGTTTCTGTTATATTTGCATATTCTATGCATGTGGGCTGCCCTCTTATGTTTACTATGCCAACATAAAGAATTGGAAGGTGAATTACATCATTTCTACAGCATGGAAAACAGACAAGCAAAAGCATATTGTACAACACACACTAAATCCCCCTTTTTATGCCATCCTACAGAATTACAATGTACTCTTTCAGCAGCAAGCATACCTCATCTGTGTATGCGTGCATGACCATGTGCAAACCCAGATGTAAGCTGAAGGTAAAAGGTTACAGTGGTGATTACAGTAATTATGGTTTCAAGTTTTTGCATATTCCCTCACATGGATCATTGGATTCCCAGACAGCTTTGGCAAGGACTAAGCGGGTCAGGAGAAGGAGGGAAAAAAGTTACTGTTGGGATCTACAGAGAATGATGAGGGGGTTGAAGGGCAGTTGAAGCTTGGATGAGGTGGAAAAAAGAGGAATTAGATCTTAATAATGCTAGGTGGATAAAAGGAAACAAGAGAGGGAGAACGGGAAAGAATGAAGTGGAGAAAAATATGAGGAAGAGAAAGACTACCTGTAATCTTTCAGGCTGCTTCCAAACACTACTTAGCTTGCTTGCGCCCTCCTTTTCTACTCCCTCCACTTCCTCTAACCATTACCAACCCAGAGTTCAATGGGCTTGTACAGTGAAGCATTGTTTAACATCAAAAAAGACCCTAAATTTCAAATTATCTTCTTTGTCTCATAAAAAGAAGAGGAGAAAAGCATCTTCTCTTATGTAATTTTCTTTCTATTTTGTTTAATTCACAGTCCACTATTTCTTCATCGCCCTATACTGCTGATTTTATTCAGACTTGGCCCTCATTCTCCCCCTCTTTTATTCTTCCTCTCCCATGCTGTGAAAACAGTACAATATACATAACAAGCTTTTGGTGAAAACAAAAATACCTGGGCCCCAGCTCTGTAGACCTCCTGTTGCGACATATTGTCTTTCTCAACGGTAACTTAATCACATATTCATGGCAGCACAAATAAGGCTCTTTTGCCCCAAATGCGCAAAAAAGACCACTATGCCAGCACACCCAAGGCCCATCTGCTGGTCATGTCTGCCTCCTAAGGGAAAGCTTTTTCCAAACGTACAGTGTGCAGTATTTATTTATGTGTGTACTTCATCAGTGTCACCAGTAGATGAACTAAAATGTTATTGTTTTATCTTTTTGTCTACTTTTGACATCCTTTGGATGATCAGCTTTGGTTGATAAGGTAAAGAGGGAAGTGCAATATCTGAAACCAGTCCTTACAACTGAACCCTAAAAAGCTTTCATCTATCTCAGAAGTCAGACCCCAGTGAGCCAAACAGGGCAGATTATCCTGCTGGATTGCAACCGCAATAAAATAATACAACAACATGTGTTGGATCCAAAAGGTACTTTCCTTGTTCTCAAAACTTCTCTAGGAACATTCTGAGAAGTTCTTTTGTTTTGTTTTAGTTTGCCCTTTGACAGCTTTTTCTCTTCTCTTTCCTTTTCACTTTCCTCTAAGTCATAAAACTGCAATTTAGATCATAAAATAGTTTTCCCTTTACATGTAAAACCTAAACAAACGCTTTCACTTTTCAAACAGCAAAGAGAAATATCTCCAATTATAAACCCAAGTTAACAAGTACTGTGTACTAGTTCTTTGTCTTCTTTATTGATGTTACTTCTTAGATATTTTAAGTTAGGCTTGTTTTTTTTGTTTGTTTTTTTACTTGTTCATTAGTAACGGGAAGATATTGCTTTATTAATGTTAGAATTATGTTTTTCAATGCAATTTTTAGTAAGCTGAAAGAAACTCTCCAACTCTTCCTTATAAAGTGTAAGGTGTAGCAACTTAATGAGTTCAAGAATTACTCGTTAGCTGAAACTAATTTTACTGACTTAATTTTGACCAGTAAGATTGATTAGTTTATAACCTAAGTCATTTAGCGAACCCGACAGTGGCTACAGATCAATTAAGTGATGTATAGGTTACTGCCAAGATTTTCATGAGAAAACAAAAGTGAGGCCACACCAGGCACGATCTTTAGCTTGAATCCAAACAAAAAGTGTCAGGGGCAGACACAGGAGAGACAATATGGGATTAAACTGAGAGGCACAAGTTGCTGTTTTCACACAGGAAGGAAAAAAATGCCTTTTCTGATCACATGACTCCCATGAGTGCAGCTCGCTGCCTCTTTTTGAAGCAAATAAACCAAGTTGAGCTATTTACTGCAGGTTTTACAAGATCAAATAAAAAGAATATATAGACCATGAAAACCTAAGCAGCCAGCAGTGAACAGAGGCAAGGTCTCACAGCAAAGATACAGGGTGAGATGTCAATGGAAAGCAGCTGGCACAAAATGCAGTCCGTTTTCTCTACCTATCCCCAATTCCTCTTTCTGAGCTTAGTCTGTCTGCATTTAACTTTTGTTTATGCAAGCAAGTCCTCTCCTTCTGGCTGACTGATGAGTTTCAATGACCAAATGCATGCACACAAAAACAAAATGTCCCGCTGTTTCCAGGCCCAGTTCAGACACACAACAATATGTCCACTGTTCTGGCCACACTGAGTAAATTTGCATAGAAAAGGGAAACAGGGTTGTGTGAAACAACAACAGAGGACAGAAATATTTTTTTAAAAACAAGCTGAAGGTTAGAAAGCAAGAAGAATGTCAGAGAAAGCAGATGGGAAAAGCGAAAGCAGGCCAGAAAATATGAGGAAGCCGAGCCAGGCAGAGAAATGGGGACAAGTGACATGAGTAGGGTAGTAAGCTCATTCACCAGTTAGAAAATCTGCAGCCTGGCACTCAGTGACGGAAATTCACCAAGCCCAACTGATTTCTTTAGAGATTTGAGATACAGTTTTTTTTTCCAGTTTGTTAAAAATGTGACATCAGGAGAACTTGGCAATAATTTTGTACACGTCAGTATACAAAAACTATAACGTGATATTTTTGACAAAATGTCTGTCATTTTATAACAGTACCAGACCAAAGAACAGAATTTACCAAGTCATATCACAAAATAAACTTTATTGTAAAGATAAAAAAAACTAAATATGTTAATATTTTTATCACTACAGGACCACAAGGAGCCAGTGGGAACTATATAGTAGGCCATCAATTGGAAATAAGTGTCCTTTTCTCACTGCCACCATCCCACGTGCACAGAGATGCACAATATTAAACTGCAACAAAAAGCCTTGAAATGAGAGCACCAAATGAGGCCTTCTGTTACACAGGCCATGAAAAATTCATAATTCCAGATCTTTACATGAAACTCTAGAAGGGATTATGCCCAACAGCAGGAGAAGCAGGGAATCAGTTTTAGGGCATTTATCTCTTTCTTTTTTTCCTGTTTTTCTTTTCTCATCTCTAGAAAATCAAGTGCACTTAGACAAACCCACACAAGAATGCATTCTTACGTTCGATCCTGGGTTTACCCCCAAAGGAGAATGAGACATATGGTGGAGTACAAGAAAAGAGCCTCCATTTGTCAATGTAATATTTTGAAAAGTATGTTTTTAAACCTGGTGTTTAATCTTCTCAAAAAAAAAAAAAAAAAATGAAAACAGGACTTTTGTACCACAAAACAAAATTTCAAGTTGAGACAAATGATGCATCAATTGCAGTTTTCTTGCTAAACACAAATCTGTAAAAAGCCTGATGTGGAGAATACAGTTTGAAGTGGCAACAGTTGTGTGAACATAGTTTATTTAGTTATCCTAGAGGTCAGATTTGTCAGACAACTCACTCTCACTGCGCAGCAAAAGAGGACAGTAACTATGCTACAATCAATGTTTTTGTGTTCATTTTGAGGTATCGCATTAGCAAAGATTGATGGAAAATGCCAATTTCAAAATAACTTCCTCAATTTCAAGGAAAAGTTTTTAAGCTTGCGTAATATGATTTTTGGCTTTTCCAAAAAAAAAAATTCATGCACAAGAGGAGAGATGGAAACACATTTGCAGAATAAGTTCTAACATTTAACTCGCATAATTGATCACCTGTATCCCCTGTCGGCGTGACAAAGAATTGTACTTCTTTCTCTACATCTCCTGACAGCATGTAGGACATCATGTAACATCGCCAGTACTAGTTGACATGACAGAACAATTACAAGTTGTCCTATAGTAACACATTCCTGAAAGCCTCTCCCCATTTTTCGGCGATGTGTGATCCATGCTAGTTTTCGACCTTTACTTCCTTTTCCAAACGGCTATGTTTATACTTCTATACTTTGAGTGTAAAACATAAACAGATAACCGTGAAGGGACGAGCAAGGCCATCGGACTTGAATCACGAAGAGAGGTCATTAAATCTCTTAAACAGCCAACAAACTAAAAGAATACAGATAGAGAATTGAAAAGGCAAATACGACTAATGTCCTACTACTAGTCACATAAAAAGTGAAAGTCAATGAAATGCATGACTGAATTAACCAGAAATATATATAATTTTTAAAGGACAGGAAGGGCAAGGAAGATCTGTAATCACTAGGCTGATGCTCGCAGCGGGAGGGTCCAATGAAAAAGAAAAAAAAAAGAAGAGAGAGTCTGAAACACAGTCAAAGACTTCCTTTCACACACTCTTGTGAACGCCTGTCCATGCACACACCGTAGATGCAGAGCACGCTCACACACCACCCAGAGATTGTGGACAAAATGCAGCATTGTTCCACTGCAGAAATATCTTGCTGTGCATGAGAGAATGTGTGTGTGTATGCAGGCGCATGCGTGTGCATTGGAGGCAGTCAGCTTGTCAAGTCCTAGTCGAGTGATCAAAGCCCGTACGAGCCACCCAGAGAGATCTCCCTTCCTCACTCGTTCAGTTCTCCCTCCTTCTGATAGAGGCCCGCCATCAAATTTACTACATAAAACCAGCTCAACCAATTGCACTTTGCCAGTTGGGGCAGCACGACCAATCAAAGTGTCCTATTTAGTTCCAATAATTCCCAGCTGTCCCCCCTACAAGCGCTGAACCCTGCATGGATAAACTACACCATGGGACAGGATAAGAGCATAATGGGAGACAGCATGGTAGCCCTGGCAGCATCGTCATGCCGCATGTGTGCGCATACATACAAACCAATGCCATAACACCCTGCAAGCTCTGCTGGAGCACAGCGATAGTGCCAAGTTCGTAGACATGCACACATAAAAACACACCCGCAAGTACACACTCCACAGGAGTTCTCTAAGACAGTCCCCAAACTGCCAAGTTCAAAAACAAACATCAACCTCAAACACTTTCAGCATCATCACACTTGTTTTGAACTCAACGAACTATGATATATCCTGATAAAATCCAGTTTATTAAGTTACATTTTAAAAACATTGTTTTTTGATTAAAGAAAATATGTATTAATCAGTCTGTCCAAGTGATGTTGGCAGTCTTTCAGATGCCAACATTCACATTCAGGCATGCTTGTGAAACTGGAAGAAGCGCTGTGTATGTTAGAAAATTTGCTATTTATTCTTGTATTTATTGTAAGCAAAGACAAGAGAATGTTGGGAAGGTGCAGTGCTGAGTTACACTATATTTTCAGTGTTCTTTTTACATTTTAAAACCTTGATACTAGTGTCCAGCCAATGCTAAGTAGAAAACATGTAGTACTATTGAAAAAATATCTGGGGCATCCAAAAAGAAGAGACTATAAGTAATGTGAAAGCATGACATTTTTTTTATGGATTGATTGCAAAGAAAAGTGAACATTATCAGGCCAAAGGGGACGATATTGACCCTGCAGCAAGTTTTGGGTCTGCCCCTGGGTTTCCTCCCAGTGGGAAATGCTTGGATAGCACCAGTGGAAAGTACCTGGTGCCTTTCAAGGTTTGGTTTTCCACAGTTTTGAATAGTGTTATGTTGAAAAGTGACAAGAATTTGTAAAATGTCAGACCTAGGTCAGTGAACACTCCAAAAGCAATATTTTATATGACAGTTTCTGTTCAGTTTGCATCACCCAGCTACACAAAAAATATGTTTTTTGGTTTAAAAGAGTGTATTACAAAAAACATTTAAAAATAGTGGTTAGTGGTTTTTCTATGTGGACTGGAGACAATAAGAAATGGAAATACTTCAGACATGCCCTCTTTTGTTTCAAGAGCTGGAAACAACACAATTAATGGAGCCATTTTTTTTTTGTTTTTCTCCATTTATCTCACTTTGTCCCAATTTTGTTATCATCAAGCTTCAAATGTAAGCTGAAGATATTGATTTCTGAGAGGAAAAGACAAAGTTACCAACATGAATATGAATTACATATTTTTTTGTTTATTTTGGTAAAGACTTGCCTACCACTGCTTTTGCAATGCATAGGTTCTTCTTAACAATTTTGAGCTTATCAGTGTTTGTGTTTATGCTATTGTGTCCTGTGGTGCAGCTTAGCTATTACAGTTTTTTTTTTTACTCAAATTTAAATGAAAATGTTTCTTGCAGTTGTCTAACTGGGACCCAAGTGAGATATGTGTAACAACACCCTTGAGGTATTATTTCTTTAATTTATTTTTGTCTTGTGCCATATTAAAATATATAAACACTTTCTGGCCATAAATAGCCACACAAAGATGACCAGAACCCTATGGATGTTAACATGTTACTGAACTGCAAAGTTACGACTCTTCCGCTGCACAATATATCAAGCAGCAACTGAAAATGTTAGCTTATGCTGTAGTACAAAAGTTGGTTTCTGCAGTGTGTGTTAATACATAGCAAAGCATATTTGGTGCTTGAACTATTAAAATAGGTGGAAACAATCCTCTCTGATTGTTTTTAGAGAGGATGTGACGTTTTCATGGATTTTAGCTTCTTGTGGCCCTTTTGAACACCAGTGATCCCATAAACTGGTTCAAAAGAGATGTGGTCTAAAACACCAAGTATAGCAAGTGCCTAAGCTGATTTTCTTCCACATCTCAGTTTACACTGAACTGACCGTTATGTAGTCCAAGAGGAAAATAAACATCTCTTACGAAAAAAATGGGTTTTCTACAAAAGAAAGAAGCCCAAAGCACAACATGTTACAGTCTGGATCTTATTAGGACATATATAAAACCTCAACACACCAAAGGGTTTCCCAATTATCCCATATAAAATGAATTGTACAATGCGGCTACTCAACATTTCAGTGATTATATTAAACAAGAGGGACGTTTAAGTGTGAGTACAGCGACACCTATTCACCCTACATCAAATATAAAGACGCTCAACTAATGGCTTTATAATTGCTCAACTGCTTGAGGGAGGGGCACAGATAGAAAGCAGTCACACGCACTCAAGCTGCCCAGAGTGGATGTAAACTATCACTCCTCCTCCCATTGTGTGTTTAAAGGAGAGCACAATTCAGGAACATATCCATAATACAGTCGTTGCATTCATTAAGGCCTGAAATGAAACCACTGTATCTGATCAAGTTGCAAGGATTACAGTAAGTCTTTATTAAAAAAAAAAAAATACTAAAAAAACCATCTAAGAACGCTGATTGAGGTTTCCCCTGCATCATCACTGGACTTTAATCTAAATCAGTCCCAGAATCATTTTTACAAAGACTATCATTCTAATGATAAGTTACAACCATGGAAAAGATTTTAGCTATTAAACTTGCCTGAGCACATATTTCAAAAATGAGTAGAAACTGGAGGCAGAAGCAGGACATAAGATACTCAGTAAGGCATGAGGAGAAATAATTTGGCAAGAGCAAGTATTTGTTTCCCATTTCACATTTGCAGTCTATAGCTACACTGGTTGAGAGCAGAGTTTCCCAATGAGGGACCAAGAAAAAAAAGGCATCTACACCAAACAACCCTCCTCCCAAGAGTTAGGTTGTGTTTGTGAGTAGAACAACTAACGAGTGCTCACAAAAAAAAGAACTTCAGAGACACAAGGCGAGTTGCTTGAAACATATACAAAAACATAACTGGCAAGCCAGACACAGAGTGGGGAGACCAAAAAAAGCCTTTATAGATGAAGGTAGAATGAGAGAAATGCTCCTCTGCACAGAAGTAGTTCCAACTTATCAGCTTTAAACTGTACATTGGTGTCAGAATCGCATATATTCCACCTGCTCAAAATGTGTCTCTTATTTGCAATCTATTGATCTGGCTGCAAACCATTGAAGTATTGCTCTAATGAATACTGGAGTTAGTTGCTGAAATGTTGCTCCCTCGGGCAACGGGAGAAAGGTAGCTGCAACATCATGTCCAATTACTTCCCAAATGCAGCACAAAAGCCCTTGGCCAATTTGTAATGTCAATACCAATTTATGGACTGCATCCTGTAGCATAGACAGGGCAAATTACTGTGTATTTTTCTTTTAACAGCTTTTCAAGTGGAATATTATAGTCATATCAAAGCAGAGGATCAGGTCAGGGGTGAAAAAGGCCAACCTTTTACAAGGCAAAATGAAGAATAAAGCAGCTTATTTAAAAAAAATAAAATAAAAAAAAAGTTTAAGTAAAAAATACTATTCCCAACTTTCACCAAATAAGAAATGGAATACCTAAATAGGTAAAAGTTTATACGTGTTTCTTCGATCAACCTAGATCCCCACTACCAGCAGCGGTGCTGGGTGAAATATCACTTCAATATCACGTTTATGCTTCACTTGGGGGAATATATAGTGAACACAGTAATATGTCAAAAGCAAATCATTTCCCCACCGGACATTGTACCATCATTCACACTAAGCTCTTTTTTGGAGCATATTATCTAATATCATCATGTAAACTGCTCTGATCTTGGAGCCTCAGGGTTTGATCTTTCAGCAGTGAGCTATTCGGCGGAGTTGCTGTGAGATCAGTAATTGCCTAGAAGCTTTTTGACGGGTGTCCTGCAGCTTAAAGCCCACTTCGGATCAGTTTTCCAATAGGGGCAGCGGAGCGTCGCCTGTATATTTTTGCAAAGTGCTTCTAAATTACATCAGTGGCCTGAGCGTGAAACGGAACGCTGCCTTTCAGAGTTTGGGTCTGAGCTGCAAACTCTGATTGGATTTGCCTGTTTGTTAATGAAAACAACCGTACTGAGTAAGAGGGAAAATTATCCTCCATAGAAGTATTTCTACTGATTCGTCATAGACTTCCGATCTTTTTACAATAACTGCGGAATAAAGGAAATCATTCTAACAAGTTACATTAAATGAAAATATGCGTAAATGCCCGTGCAGTCTGATGCTGACCGACTCATCAGCATCAACTCGGATTAAATAAAACTATCAGAACTATCAGATGGGTTCAGTTACTACTGGCATGCGGCAACGAGGGAGAGTGTTCATCACTTTTTAAACGTGGGAAGGTGTAATTATAAAAGGCGCTCTCCGTGCCTTACCTTGAGCGACTCCTGCGTGTGCAAGAACCAAAAGAACTAGGATCTCCGGCGTGGCGAACATTCTCACCAGACAAGAACCCCCCGGCGCTACTCCACTCCTCAGTCCACTTTTGCCCATTACAGAGTAGACACGGCGTAATACGCACAAACACACGCAACTCCTCCGTCCACGATGGTGTTGGTGGGTGGGGGGAAATAAGAACCCCCCTCCGCTACTCCAGCACAGGATCTGCAGATGAAGTCCAACGCCAGTGGTGTGGCTGTAAAGCCTCTATAGTTCCAGTGTTTGTGAGAAAGCTGCAGCCGGCTGAAGCTGTGGTAGAGGTGGTGGAAATGACTGCTCGGTCCCGCCACTTGTGTCAGCGGCGCTGCTGCCTCGCCACTGTTCTCCGATCTGCTCTCCTCTCCGTGCGCTCTCTCCGCTCCGCCACAGTCTCCGTTTACGCAGAGAGAGAGAAATGCCACCGCCCTCTGGCTACCACTTTGAGCCTCTCACTTTCTACGTCTCCGCTTCAGGTTGCCACTCTCTTTACCCTCGGACATACTTAAGTGAAAAACAAAAATAGAATATATAATATATACAGTTTTTTATTCAAGCACATGTCGTGTTTGTGATAATCTCTCAGTGCGTCAATGATATGGAAAGCTTCCGTCGCGCTAATAAAGCAAGCGATTTAACTTTTGATAATTTCCGACATGGACCTTTAATGGACAGTTTTTGAAACATCCAAGTATGTTAATTTGCTTGCTGGTGTGAGTTAATGCAAGGCTCGGTGAAAGCTTTTTAAGGCTTGACCAAATTTGTCCCTCTTCTTTTAAAGAGGGACCAAAAAAGGTCCTATGGATAAAGTACAAAATTTGAATAAAATATACACAAAACGTAATTTCTTGAAATATCTGACTAAACTGACTTGGGCCATGTGAGCACAACAATGTATGTTTTTCTGGTGTTTGCTGAATATTTTTTATTTTAAACTTTGTAGTAGGTGGATGTCTGTAATATCCCTTGTCCTGGAGCAGAACTCAATGCATTATAATAGTTTAAAACAATTAAAGGAATACTAAGATAATATATTATGAAAATTAGGTATATGTATTCAAATAAACAATTATAAGTATCAAGAAATTTAATTAAAAATCATTTTTATATATTTTCCAACTCAATTGAAATTTGTTCCAAGTTTTTGTCAAAGAATGTAAAAAATTCAGGCATTATTGGGGGGCATCAGAACTTCTGAGGACCCCATGATGTCTTCCTTTCTCTTCCTTTGATAAGAGGGCTAGGCAGCTCTTGTTAGCTTAAGTTATTCTTTAGTTTTTTCTTCCGTTTTATTCCTAAGTGGTTCATCACAACCACAATGTGTCAACACCATAACTGACAACTGACAAAACTTTAATGAAATTTTGTGAAATAAATGCTTAATTTTAGTATACTGTAAAGATTTTATGGACCTGGTAAGCTACAACATAGCCTCCTTCAGAATAACATATAAATTGAGGTAGTTTGGCATTTTGTCAACTCCATCAGAGCTTTTAGCTGTTACTCTTTCAGTGATAGTGTTGACAAATCTGTGCAGTTAATTCATTTTAATGTATTTTACATAAATGGCATTACTTCACATATATCAAATATTTCTTTTCACTCACTAGTTTGTCACCACCTTCAGTTCTGTCAACTCCATCATGCACTGTCAACTCCTTCAGATGGACTTTATGTTTTTTTTTTGTTTAAAATAATATTTCTTTTGTTTCTTGAGAAGCATTTGTCTGTAAAACTAAGCAAAAATATCACTAATAGGGTCATTAAAAAGTAATTTTATATTTATTTTTGTCAGACGGTGATGACAATAAAAATAAGTGATGACATTAAAAATTTAATTTAAAAAAGGGAGCCTGCACCTTCGCATCTTTACATTTCCAAAACATTATTTGTCATATAAATTAACACTTCAAATATGTCACTGCAGGATATTCTCAAAGTATTTTGAATTGGAGATTTTTGAGATAGACTTATTTACCAAGAAGCTCTCATGTAGTCTTTAAAGTGGAACATTGAAACCAAGAACCATGACAGACTTTCTCAAGTTTTATTTAGGTAAATTGCTAGGATGGAATTTTAAAAATAAAAAACATGTTGAACCTACAAGTAAAGATGTTCGACATGAACTTCAACAAGTTCATGTTTTTGAGTACCTAAGAGCTAGAAACAGCTGATTTGATAAATTGGAACATGTTTAGTGAAGGTGAGTGGTCATTATAATATTCTGTTGCTCTCCTAAATTTTCTTCCAATATATGATTCAAGCGTCATTTGAGGATGGGGCTATGAATGAGTGCCAGATATTCAACAAAGGACCCAAACGAAGAACAGCAAAGAAAGCATATTAGAATAAATATGTTCTCTGAGAGTGCATCAACTTGTGGCCATGTCTGTTAGATCTTCAACACCTTAAGATCTCAAGGTTTTGTAGTTTTGTTCCCTGAAGGCAGTGCATCCCATTACACATAAGCAAAAGGGAAAAATGTTATACAGTCTGCAACAAGGGGAAATGCTGTATTCACGACGGAACCCAGAACATAATATTATAACCATAAAATGAGATCCTTCAGCAGGCTGCAGTCTAAACGACCATGAAGTAGGTTATAGAGAAGAGCTGCATCATGAAACACTGCAGAGATGAATATAACAAATGTGATCAATTTTTAATTGGTGAGTCACAACCAGACAATTGGATTTTTAAAAGGTCTTCATAATGAAGATGTGGTCTGTTACTACTTTTGAGATGGAATTGAATCTTGTTTCCAGCTAAATTAATAATAAATGTAGTGGGGAAATTTACCAAATTTCATTTTTGATAACATGCAATGAGGGCCAGACTTTCACAAAAGCCTTCAGGGTCAGAAGCTCAGGGTCCAAATATTTTGGTTGCCTCGAAAGATATAGTCTTGATATTTATGAAAAAGGCATTTTCATGTTGGCATCATTGTTTAAAGTTATGGTAATCACTCTGTATTCAAACTTATAATTTTAAAGACATACATAACACATAAATCTCTGACATTTCTTTCAACTGTTAATGTAACATTAAATATATATAAATATTTTTGTTGGCACATTGAAACCAACAACCATGACAGACTTTTAAAAAAATAAAATATGATACAATGTTTATGAGGACCTTGTATTTGACCTAGAGAGGGCCATTTTCCAATAGAGTGCATGTATATGTTACTATTAATCTATTTTAATGATCTTGTTCAATAAAAACTTGTGTGGGTTGGGCACCAAAAGCATGCTCGAACACAGGAGCTCCTGAATCTGGCAATCACCATGCATGACTGGTGTCATCTTCATATATACTACACAAATAAAGAAAAAAGCTAAATGCTTAAATGACTAACTAAATCAGCTCAATAAATATTTGTACAGTAAGTGGGCAGCACACTAGCACACATGCATAATCCTACTGCCACCATAACTCTTGACAGTGTTGCTGCGCAGTCATTTGAACAGCACAGCTTGGATCATGCATTGTAAATGGCCATAGTAAAATATGTGCTTGGTGCCATTTGTCACCACAGCAGCCCTGCAGCTCTGTGACTACCACTGGAAGTAGCTGCTACACCACAGGGACCTGTAAAAGCCTTTTTATTCTGCCACTTTATTGGGAATAGGGAAGCAATAAGGTTCACAAGAAACATATGGCACACATGGTTATAGATCAGCACTTACAGAAGTTAGTCGATAGCAATGGGACCTTCACAGTTCCAATATGCAGCAACACATATATATATCTGATATCGATTACTGGTGACTTAAATGTAATACTTGCGTGAGATATGGAACTTGTGGCAACTTGTGGTAAAACAAAGAAAATATTCTACATTCATACTACTATGTCTACTTAGTGGATCTAGCAGTATTTTAGTTTGTATTTGTATCTGTCTCACTTTAGCTGAAAATGAATTCCATAATAATATTCTCCAAAACTACGCTGTATGTACACTTATGCTACTACAAAAAATTCAGTATTCACCTGGATGACTGTACTCCAGACATCTCAGTGATGTTCTGAGCAGAGTGTCTTCATTAAATTAGTGTGCTAGGTCTTTTAGCATTATTCAGCAAGGTGATGCTTCATTTTAAAAAGCTGAACAAGCTGATAAGAATGGCTGGCTCTTATAACTGTTTTGGCTCTTAACCAAAACAGTTATTATGACTGTTTTGTTGCAGATTCCCTGCAACACAATCTACAACAGGAAACCATTCCTGCCTACAGCTGTATTAATCATTAATGACTCTACAAAGAAACTTACATGATGAGAATAATTGCAATGTCTACATTCTGCTTGGGTTTAAGAAAGCATTGTTGAACTGCATTAAATTTGAGAATTTGATTGTCATTTATAATTAGTATTATCAGTTTCAAAACAGTGAATTGAAGATCTAGTTACTAAATGTCTCCTCAAATTTAAGAAGGCGAAAGTCTCGAGACTAATTAAATTTTGTGTGTTCATGTCTATATGTGAGCAGGGAGAAACTCAATCTGCTGTAGTGTCCTCAAGCTGCAACTCTTTTGGGACTTTGTTACGCTGTTTCTAGTTTGCTCTTTCTTTGAAAGTAAAGAACATCAAAGCCAAGCTGAAAACTCCACATTCATGTTTATAATCATTACAGAGATCGCCATACAGCACCCAGAAAGTTAACATATTTGGTTGTCGGTCTGTAATCCACAGCAGAAAAAAATAATGAGGAATAAGGAAATAAGCTGTGAAGATATGATCATCACAGTAAAAAAGAAAGGACTAGAGCATATTTTATGATTTGAAGCACTAAATGAGATATATTTGGTTTTTTAGTGTTTTATTTCAGCATATTTGCTTGAAACATTTGTGCTTATGAACTTTAACCTTTTAGAAAAAATATATTTTCAAGAATAGAATATTTTTTTAAAATTGGAATCCAAAGCTCAGTGTACTTTCTTTTCAAATAATAGCTATAGGAAATAATAGCTCACCCTGTTTTAATAAAACAGAGAAAGTGTATCCACAAAGGTTTCACAAAATGATCAAATGCTGAGATCAATTTCCTTAAAAAATGCCAGGTATGGCGCTGTATCCAAGAAAAAAGTTCTAGAAAGTTGAATGTACTGTAAAAAAATGTACGGTAGAAAAAAAAGATTAGCCCTCAGGGGGATTGTAAAGCAAAACTCTATTCAAAGGTTTGGAGAGTATCTACAAGGAGTGGGCTGCATTGAAATCAGTCTTCCAAAGATGCTGTGCAGAGACATTTAGCAGGACATGAGCTACACCTAACATTCCCTGTGTTACAGTGATTTGGAACCAGAGGTATCCAAAGCTTCTTGCTTTGGATAAAAACAAATAATTTGACTGGTGTTCAGTTGTCAAAAGTTGATTTTTCAGATTAAAGTAAATGTTACATTTCATTTAGAAATCTATCGATGCCACAATTCTACACTGTCAATACAATTGTTTAAGTAAATTATGCATATCTTTGAGCGGCCCTATTAGCAATTCCTCAGAATCCAGCCGGGTAAACAAGCAGACTGACTGCTGACGGCTTTTCTCCCACACAACAAAGTAGACAAGCAGCAAGGAAAGTTTTAGTTACATATAGCACCTTTCAATACATGAATCACAAATCAAAAGTTATATTCTAATACTGTGGCATATATCTGATATAAACCCCTGAGTTTTGATGATAGCTAACAGGGATGCTGCCATCTTTCAGCCAGAATGGTATAGTTTTGATGAAAATCCTAGGTGCAGGCTGCTGGTCAGAGACTGCTGGCCAAGGCATAAAACTGACTTCATAAAGCAGGTGTCTAGAGATGTAAGAGATGCTTCTCTTTTCTAAAGTGTATTATTTTCTCCAAACCTAAATAGAAAGATACTGCTTCTTTTATTATGTGCAAAGATAATGGGAGAGTATATGACCTGACAAACCCTGTACCCTGTAGTTGTTAAAATGTAGAGTGAACAATGTGACAAAGCAAAGCCATATACAATGTGTAAACTACAGCACTCTCAATGGGTTCAAGTTTCATTTGCTCAGGTAAAACATAAATCATCACTTGAAACTCCACACATGCTCCTTCTCTGACTATTTGGTGTATTTCAGCTGTGAAAACCAAAAAGATTTGAAGTAAAAACTGTCATAGGTGTCATTGCCTGTGCTATTTCTATTGCTTGTTACGACAGAGAGCAGGCCCCCAAGAGGGTGACTAGGTTTAATCTCTTTAAGCAGTTACATAATGGCCCCCAGTTCATGTTTTAATCAGCAAATAGATGACTGTGCCCAGGGACGAATAATCACATCTATAACTTCTAATCTAATATCCAGCTACATTCAAGTGGATTACAGAGGGGTTGAGAGGGAAAGGAGGGGCACAGGTGGTACACCTAGATGTGAGTGATTACAGCATGTGTGTGTTTGTGTTTTGGGATAGAGAAAAATGAGATTTAGAGATTGCCTCTGTTCTGAGCTTGCCTGTGTACTTTCCAACCGTCGCTTGAAAAGCACAAGCATTCATGGCATCATACCTTTGACATCACGTTTGATTGTAGATGTTCGGCAGGTGGATTGGTGATGAGTACTGACAGTCTCATTCCCTAGATGGCTTCGTGTCATCCACTCTTCATCCCGAATGGGTGCAACTTCCACAAGGGAATTTTCAAAAGTGGTTCAAGAAATCCATTCACAAAGGACTGACAAGGAGACAGACACAAAGTCGTTTGTCTGGATTTCTTCCTGAGACATATGCACAAAATATTGTTTCTACAGAAGATTTGATTTATGTATGACTTCATCTGAAGCTGTTCTGTTCTAAAAATAAAAACATAATCATAAATAAAACTGAAAATTTAAAAGCACTATTCTTTTCCACAGTAAAATTGGACTTGTGATCCCTACTCTAATGCACTACATATATTATATACGACACATTTATTAAAAGTAATGTAAATGTTTATAAAATCCTTTTTCTAAGGCAGGAATGAATTCAAATTGAATGAAGTCTGAACATCAAATGAGCGTAATACTACCACTACTTTGAAGAGTCCTGTATAGTTACAGTGAAAAAAACCTCAAGTTTATGTATGAATTTTAATGAAAAATAGAGAGAAATTCAATAAATGTTTGAATGAACATTATATATGAACATATATTTGTAAGAATTCTAATTAGCCCTTTGACGGACAGGAATACAATTTTCAAAAGTGTATTAAATAAACAACAACTGATTTCTTTTAAATTTGACATGCTCCAATTACAAAAAAAATTCAGATGTGAATGTGATAGACATGACCCTGGATGTCTATCACATACTTCAATCTACCTGCATTGAGATATGATTCTACAGTTAGCACAGCTAGAGAAATAAAAAGTTTTCTTCATTGTTAGCTGAAGATTGGTCAGTCTGAATGAAAAGCATCGGTGAAGATGATTTTGATGGGATTATGTTTTTTTCGTTTTTCACTGATGGATTTAGCATTGATTGGTGAAATGTTCAGGGTAACGCAGATTTATCCTGGACTTATCTGTCGTGTTCCTTCACCTTCATGACACTGTTTGCTCTCCAACATATGTGGGAGGCACTCACAGAAATATTACATAGTGAAATCAAATTTCGCTCCAAATAATTAGATGTATTCAAAAGGCAATGAGTTTATTTGTAAATAAATAAATAAATTCTTAAATGTCAGAGTAATTACCTGACTGTGGAAAAATACTAGTAATACATTTCATAGTATTTTAGCTCATTTGTTTAAATACAACAAAGAACTTGTCCAGAAGCCCACGTTACGCCCTGTCAAGACATTTATTGCTCATAGTAAAGGAATTGGATGGCTTTTTCTTGTTTGCAATAAAAACATGCATTTCAACATTAAATACTGGAGATTGGATAATCACATAAATGGTATGCTGAATAGATCAATATAACAAACTGAACAGGTGTTTGTAGAAGACTATACCACCTTTTGTGAACAGACGAGATGCACATTCTTCATGTTGTTCCTTAATAAACATTTGAATGGAAAAACATGCCTTTCACACAAGTGGCGGAGTGTGCATTTCAGAGACTTGCATTTATAAATAAGAATAATGTAACCCAAAATCTCTATAAACCATATCTGGTTTTCACATTTACCCCAAAGACAATTAAAATAAATAACCAAGAAGTAAGCATTCTTTTCGATGTACTGTACTTCACAAGGTCACTCGTGGGGATAAAATGACATTGGAGAGAGATGTCTTGCTATCTCTCTTTCTTGAAATTTCCCCAGAGAAATGCTCCTCCTTTACAAAAGGCCCTTCAATTTATGTGTGTACATGTGCGGAGCAGAGAATTTCAGACCAGTGATTCCCATCTTCCTGCTTGTTAATACTCCATGGCTTTTAAGATATCAGCTGGAAACAGTTTTCACATTAACTTTCAAGGGGGGAAATATTACAAATTGTGGGAGTTCAAGTGAAAACAATAAACCACCGGAGGCCATGACAGATGCAGATGTACTCCATAAGGCTGGGACAGATAACGCTTAATTCCATCCGTGTTTTTAGGTGTTAGTGTTGTGACAATCAGGCCAAGTGCTTTTTGATTAGCTCATTATTAATTCATGCACACTCCCAGAACCTCAAATCTGACTTAATTACAACAACACTTCCAGCAGTGACCAATATTGATGTGATTAATGAATTAGTAGTTTGCTGCAGCAGCATTCTCTTTATGACTGAAAAGGATGAGAGGGTATTAATAATTTTTGAATATTAATGAAAAAGCTGAGTGAGCTGATAAGAGAGAAGAGGGACTGAGAGGAAGACTGAGTAAGAATATTTGTTTATTGTTCAATATGTGCCATCCGTTAACTCAATACAAACAAGGGAAAAATATTGTATTTTGTTAGACTAGAAGCATCCACAAGTTGAACAATGCAATGATGGAAAAGGGAAACATGCTGAACGGTTTTAACTATTTCCCTGTTCTCTATTACTTAGCAGTAATTATGAATTATTTTTGCTGCTTTTCACATCTCTGTGTTTTAACCATTGCCCAGGGAGCATTCTGTTTAATCAAATCTTGTTTGTTTGCCTAGAAAGTCTTGTTAGTTTGGGGAGTATTTAGTTGGTTATTCAAATTACATGAAATTTAACATTTTCAATTTGAAAATCATGAACCAAGAAGCAACAAATACATACTTTTTGGTTGGTTTTCGATCACAAGAAATTACTTCTGTTTTTCTGAGAGAACACAACTGTTATTATCTTGAGAGAATCTCACTGAAATATCTGCAGTGGAGAAAGCTGCTCTTTTTACAGTTAGTGACTAATGTGTGGGTGTCTGATAAATCATGGAGGATTTAGAGAAGCCGTTTCATCTATGTGGTCAAAGGTTTTGCAAATCACCATTACCTATTTAAAGATTTTTTTAAAATGAAAGAAATTTTTCAAAGTCATCCAATCCAAAAGAAAGACACCATAAGTTGTTTTGTCAAAGTCCAAACCTTGATATGATTGAGTCATAAAACTTGATAAAAATTTGAACAAATAAAAAATACATGCTATATACTTTTATGTCATGTAAAATAAAAATGTTTAGAATATTTTAAAATTATATTGTGATATTTTATTAAATTAAAATTTAAAAAGGATCATTTAAAAAAGTAGTCAAGCAGCACAACAAATACGACTGTTACAGTCAGTGTCATTAGTTCTTCAAAATTATTATAATTCTAATCACACTATTTAGTCAGAGTAAATAATTAAAATTCAAAGTTAAGGACTTGCTACTTGACTGTACATTTTGAGTTTAGAATTGACTTGCAATTCCTCAAGGAATGTGTGCTACTTGTGGCTTGCAAAGAATGATTTGTTTCAACTTCTTCTAATTGCTTCAACATCCATGTTTTAGTACTCTGAGGGGAAGCAGGAGTAGTCTGTAAACGGCTGGGGGAATGACGACTAAATCATCATCATTCAACACCCTTCCATTCATGTTTGGGTTTTGTATCAGATTATTTATTTATTTAAATAATAGCAGCTGTGCACTAACTCTTCACATTCTAAGATCAGAAATGACTAATTTTTCTGATGCAAACCATGATGAGATCTGCGCTTTGAGCAAATAGTCAAAATACATTAGAGAGCTTTGTTTTTTTTGTTTGTTTTATTTTTTCATTTGGAGCTCTATAACACAAGTCAACCTCACTATGCTGCAGAATTATAGAGCTCCTTGGATTAGAGGCGCATTTACTGAAATTCAAACAGTAATCGCTCACACTTGGAACTGAAACACAAATCAATAGTGTAAGTACTTTGCTGCCCAACACTGATCTAGTGTTCGGCTTTTGAAAGAGGAGGATAAACAATTGCTTTATTTACAGTGAACATTGACAATTTGACCAGTTCAGAACATAATATGTTTCGGAAGGAGAGTTTAATCATGAAAAATATATGAACAATCATCCTTATTAGAACATCAAGCCTCATTTCATCATTCTTTACTCATTACTCTTCATGTCAGTCGTGTAATTCCAAATGCAATAGTTAGCAATATTTCTGTATCTAATACCAGCTCCTGGCAAAATTGGTGAAGAAGGACCAAAAATAAACATCAATATACAATCAAAAAAAGCTGCAGCTGTTTATCTGAAAACAGAGAACTTTCAGAAAAACTGGCAGTTTGGAGATAAAATGTGCTCACGCGATGGCAGACTGACTGCTGGCCTGGTGATTTTCTAAATCCATGTTGTCCTATCTCCTCATCTACTCCAGTGAAGATGAAAGAAAACAGTTTAAAGATACGTACTGGGACTCTGCATCACATTAGAGGCTACAGCCATAACCTTCAAAGACTCTGTGTGCCTGCGTGTGGATGTGTGTCTGCCAAAGAGAGTGAAAGAGAGAGGAAGAGATAAAGGTGGCAATAAACCTTGTGTCTGTGTATTCAGTCGGTTTGTGTTTATATGCAGTGCAAATGTTACTGGGCCCAGTACATCTGCATGGATGTGTGTTTTAATGTGTCCAAGTGTGTGTGCTTGCTGACATTCTAAAGAGGTGTTAGGTCAAGGTTCATGTCAGCCCAACTCAGCTGTCACCCTTTGAGCTCTCTATAAAATCCCTCACAGCTCTTTCAGCTGCTGTTTGAACATCATCAATCTGGCACAGCCTCTGAACCTTCAGGCTGAGGAACTCTTGCAGAAACACCGGTTTGTCAACAACTACTAAAAAAGGAAACAATATTTTTGCTGTCTGTTAAAATGCGGTTACACTTTTTGTTAGGGCGAGAAAGTGAACAATTTCAATTTAACTCACTAGTGCCATTTTGATTTAGTTGTGACCAGTAAAGTCTTGAAAGTCAATTCATTCATTCAGCTGGGGTAGAAGAAGAAAGTACAATGTCCAAATAAAAATCCCCCTGAGTATACATGAGAAGTTATTTTTTTCTTTCCAAGTAGCCCCATGATGCTTTGACTTTAAGAAATAACATTAACATTTTAAGGGGTAACAAAAATTTTAAAAAAATTAAGAAATACTTTATCAGGGCTACAAAAAGTCATTTGAATTAAAAAACCATTATGATATGTATAATGGGGGTCACTGGCTCTCACCCCAACACTCCTGATTATTAATGTAAGCTTCTCTTTGAAAGGAAGACAGTACTAAAGTTGCTAACTTTTTTTTTTTTTTTTGCATGACCTTGTCAAGCAATGAGTTATATGAAGATCACAAATGAAAGAAAACATTGACCTCAAAATGACACACAAGTCGCCTTCTATTCTGATATGATCTATCAGGGTAATGTCATATGAGCCTGTGAGTAAAGGTTCAAAATCTTTTGGACATTAATATAGCAGCAAAAAGTATTTACAGTTTGAAGGTATCTGGAGTAATGGCGTCTCTGGCAGAAAATCAAGTCAGACTCCTTGTAAGTTGAACTACTCTGCTGTATGTTTTGGTAGCCGGCCAGGCCACGCGTGCATGCTAGAGCTTTTAAGTCCCTGCCAATGAAAGCCTCTGCCCTCCTCATATTTCCAGAAAAGGGTGAGAGTTATCTACAAAAGGAAATAGAAAAAAAAAAAAAAAAAAAGAAGTGGAGCAAATTCAACCGAAGGTTATATTTTACATCTTCGTCAACACAAAAGAGAGTGTTACCAGAGTCAAAAGGGGTTCAGATCTGCTAAAATGGCGAGCCTTATGAACTATAGCAGAACTCAGGTTGGATTTTGCTTTGAGTTTTTTTTTTTTTTTTTTTTTACACAAAACTCAGTATCTAAATTTTGTGTTAAAATAAAAGGTGTTCACAGCATCCATCATAGCTAACCCTCCCCAGTCAGAAAACAAAGACATTTTGTTCTGTATTTTCTCAAGACAGAAGGAATTGTCTGGAAGTGCATAAAATAGCTCATTGTGAATTTTAAAGTCTTTAGTTGATAAATGTATTGGATAAGATAAATGTTTTTAGAAATGTTATGCTATATAATACTTTGGGCCCACTATACTTCTTGTTATATCACTGGAGTCATTTATAGTCTTTAATGTTTGTGTACAAAGAAGATAAAAATAAATGTCTGAATAGTAGTGAAGCTTATTAGAATCAACAGTAAAGGGAGAGGAAGGTGTATATATTTGGCAAAAATATGAAAGAAAAAAGTTTATTTTCTCTGCACATACATAAAACCTGCAAGGAGCTACAACCATGATTATTGATAGCACTGCTTGTACTGTACTAATGAATCTAAGTTCTGCTTCTGAAGCCAGTAACAGGTAGTGTGCAGAAAAGGAAAGGCACAGAACAACTGTAAGCCTATTTTATCAAATAATGGACCTTAAACAAGGGCCACTTTTCATTGGCTGATGCCCATTCTACATAGTAGCGCGGCTACCATGTGCGTGGCCGTCTCACAAACACACGTTTCCCGTTAGCTAAGTACAGCATAATGGCAGTACTGATACAACTTCTACACCTTGAAGCCTGTCTGCTACAGTTTTAAGTTAGCTAAACAGATCCAGATACAGCAATGTGTACTGTATCTGACATACACTAAAGGTTTTATTTTAACAGAAAAGGCTTTGGACTAAACTGTTACTCATGTTGGCCGCTCTAGCACCAAGTACAGTGTATCAGGCCTAGGCACACTCAGACATTTGCCAACAAACCACAGGAATCACCCACTGATTTCAAAAGTAACCTACAAAACGATGAATGCCCGACTTACCCAGCCTTGTAAGAACAATAGGCATCGGTGATCTTGTCCACAGCTATATTGATGCTGAGGGTGTGTGGATCTGCCGTTTTCTTCATCAAGGGAACGTATTTTGCTGTGACGTCCACAATGTTGGAGGCATCGAGTGGCTCAATCACCTTGAGCTCATCCAAAAAAGATGACATGAACTTCTTAGTTCCTCTGTCCATTGTAGTAGCTGATATATTGAGAAAATCCGATAAAAATGATGAACTAATCGAGTCAGAAATACACTGCAGAGAATCAGTCGAAGTGGAAGACGCCATGTTTACATAGAAACAACTTGCCGCGAGGCTTTGTTTGTGAGACTTGCGGCCCAGTGGGATTTTCTAGGTCGTTTATAAACATTTATAAACAATCCTATACACAAATATATGTATCCCATCCATCCATCCATTTTCTGAACACCCTTCATCCCTAATGGGGTCGGGAGGGTTGCTGGTGCCCATCTCCAGCTGCGTCCCGGGCGAGAGGCGGGGTACACCCTGGACAGGTCGCCAGTCTGTCGCAGTATATGTATCTCCAAAAAAATTATTATTTCAGATGTCTAGGACATCAAAACTTTTAGGAAGACTAACATTCAGTCAACTTTGTTTGATTAGCCCCACATCGCTACAAATATATATGTTTTTTTTTTTATTTTCTACAAACACCAGGGATACCTAAATTAAAATTCTTGCAATGCAAAACTTATACTTCCAATATCCATAATACTATTATTAGTAGTAATGTATTTTGTTTCTAAAATGCCTTGTCTGTTTATCTATTTGTATCTCCACTTCAGGCCAAGATATTTTTCTTTTAGGATTGTTTAAGAGCTGTGAATGCAGAGAATGCAGAGGAAAAAGTATTTCCAATGGAGTTTTGAAGTATGTGGTGCAAATGTCACTACTAACATGAACTATTCATATTTTAACCAATTAAGATGTACTTTGAGACACTCTTATCTACAGAATAATAGCTTTCAACATTTTTTAAACAATATATATAAACAGATCTTTGGATTGTTCAACATTGAAACAGTGAAGTTAAAATTAAGAGAAACAACTACACTGTAGTTATCTCAAATTTTGCATGTGTACATTTTTCCTGAAGGTTATATTAGATACCTTTAATTTCAACTTTGAAGACTAGGAAGGACATTTTATCTAGGGCTATCACTGATGCCAAAGATGTACTTGGATATAGACAGTCACTTAATTGTTTTTTTCCCCACATAGTACATATTACCTAGAACTAGTGTGTAAAGGGTGGATTTTATGGCAGCCTTAGATATTCTATGGTAGTAATTACCAAGAGTTATAACTACAAAAGTGGCACCATCTGTCATTGTCAGTCCAGTATCAATACTTGCAATAACTGCAAACATTAAAGAGCTGGTGAATCATAAGATGATAAGTTTGCAATGTGGATCAATTTACACAGTATGCTGTATTATAGCAATAAGCATCAGATAAACATAGTTCTTGGATAAACACAGGGTTGGAAAACAATTGCAAAGTAAATAGATGACCAAACGCCTGCATTCCAGTGTGACTCCTGGTCTGTGTTCCTGTGTCTATTACTGGTTTGTATACAATAGTTCACTGCATTATACATAGGACAAAGTATTATATTTTCAACTTAGCCACAGAAATATGCAGTGAATCTAAAAGAGCGTTGAGATGCTGCTGCATTTGTCTATCAGAGAAAAACATTTTAATGAAGCTGTAGCCTTGAAACCTCAGCAATGGAAAAAATAATAAAATGTTAAGCTTACAATCTTAAAATATGCTTTCAAGGTTGGCTGAAAACAACCTTGAAAAGTAGATTTATGTACTGTTGGCACAAATACATTAATCTAGAATTATTCTAACAATAATGAAACATTCCACTAATGTGGCACTTAAAGGTAACTCCATTACTGCAATAATGACATCAGTCCTGGGCCCTGATGAGAATTCAAATCATTGTTTGTCATGATGATTCACTTTTATGTAGATGAAACACTGATCAAGGAAAAAAGAATAATAATTTGAAGTGGTGCTGAATATTATAAACTGGGGGAAAAATGTGCTGCACTGTTTTTTGTTTTTTTTTTCTTAATGTCTTTGAACTGCAAAAACAGATCAAAGACATTAATCTGTCTTTAATTTTATATAATTTTTTAAATAAAACAAACAAAACAATGTTTTTATGTTGTATGTTCTGAAGGATACTTCTGCTTTAGAGATGTAAGCGTTTTAGATAAACACCATTACAAGCCAAATATTCCTATGCTACTAAACCAAGTAAATGCAGATCGGCTCTTCACAAGGCACAACTGTCCTAATTTTGGCAGGTGACTCAGTTGAGAAATTTTCCTCATACTGTGTTGTTCACTGCACTAATCTAGCCACCAGCAAGTTTTAACCCTGGTTAGGTCAGGGCCACGCCTTGATGAAAAGTTCATGCTGCACACCACATACTGTCAGCTAGGCCACCTCAGGCATGGCTCCATGCTGTCTCCAGCTGTGGTTGCAGCTGGAGACAGCAAGAGACAAACACAAGCATGGCACTTCACAGCAATCATGAAGGCGGCTTGATTTGCACTTGTTTTTGTGCCCCTTGGGCTCATATATGTCAGTGACAGCCAGCTGTTTTTCAGCTCTTGTTTTCTGTCCATGCTAACTGGGATCTTCAACTCAGGTGTACAACAGATTTTTATACTTACTTATTTTTCTGCAAGTAAAAGCTAAAATGTTCCCTGGCTTTATATGCTTTAAAATTTGAAGTGTTTGAAGTTTAAATGACATTTTGGGTTTCTAACATTGCTGTAAGTGCAAAAGAGTAAATAACTCTTCCTACGTGTTCTGCAGCCTAATTTTAAAATCGTGGAGGTGGTTGGAACACCTAACCTCAATGATTTGGAAGCACATGTGGATTGTAACTAACTAAAGTTTTTACAACTAAGCTAATAATATAATTACAACTTGCAGCCAGTACACATCACCTCCCTCTGGCCAGTGTTAGGAAGATCTATGCTAGATATGCTACAGTAGGAAAGTCTGATGAGGTACACACACACACAAGGGTTATTCCATGATACGGTTCATAACCGTTTTAGGAACTGAGAAATAGTTTGTATAAGAAACTCAGCAGACACAAAGTTCCAGCAGGTGTTTGCTAATTGCCACTGCCAGCAATCTGGAGGAGCTGAGTGGGGGGAGTGGTGCTTGGCTGGGACCTGCAGCTCTGAGGAGGAGGTTTGTGAAAATGAGCAGCACTTTTTGAGAGTAAGTGACAAGATACCCCCAAAAGGTTGTCACAAGAGATTCAAGAATTTCTCAAACATACACGAAAGAATGAAAGAAATACTCTTGATGATGAAATAACTTCATAACATGTCATATAGCTCAAAAAAGTCACCCTTTAACAAAACTACAGGAAACTGTCTGAGGTTGTTCACAAAAATCTATGATCACATTAAAACCTTTGCCTGTTCTTTTCTATGCTGACCAAGATTGATCTCAGCCCTAATTTTAACATTGCCATTACTAACACAAAACCCTGGCATTTTCAGCAACAAGGCAATACAAAGTGCTTTACAAAATTTAAAAGGAAATACAAACAAAATAATAAACCAAAGGGAAGAGCAAAAGAAGACAAAGAATCTAATGTTGATCTAAAGTATGTAAACTCAATACTACTATTCAGGGTTGGTAGATAAGAATAAGTAAATAAGTACCTGGTCTAATTCCTTTGCTGGTTTGGAAGAATAAGAGTCTAAAAAGTAGTTGCTAAGGTAGTTTTTCTGGGTTCCAAGTCCTAATCCCTGTTCTGGGTTGCTAAATAAGTGTAAGTAAGTAAGTATCCTCTCGACTTCTAGGATGCTAGATAAGTATAAGTAAGTAAGTACAACAGACCCCAAACAACAATCTGAAGCAAACTATGTTGAAAGATCAATTGTATTTGTGTTAAAGCTGACTACGTCCTGCTTCTTGAAATCTCTCTGAAGTGTACAAAAACCTCAATGTGATGTCAAACAAGAAAGTCTTGCTCTGTGCTGAAACATGCAAGCAGAAATGTCCTATGGCACCATTTATAGAACCATTCAATACTTTTGATAGGCAGGTCTGCAAAGAGCAAGTCAACCTGATGAAAGGGTTGCAACTGTGCAACCCTTTCATCTGTTACAACTGTTACATTTTGCCTGCCTTTAAAACTCTTTTTCGTCTGTGAAAAAATAAATACCTGACACTTGACAGATGTTGTTTCTTATTCATTCTGAGACTGTTTTTTTAATAAATTACAGATTAATACTCATGTTATTTGTCAAACCACATCCTCGTCAAAAGAACAGCTGATATGTTAGTGTTTTAGTAGGGTGATTAAATATAGTTTTTCTCAGACATGTCCACTTTTCAATTTCTATCAGGGGTATCTGGGGGGATTTTATTTATTGATGAAAATGTCCTGGCTTTCATCAGAACAATAGGTGATGACCACCTTTCTTTCATTTGACATCTTTCCAGAGCTGATGCCTATGGTGAGTGATTCGGAGCAAACATTTAAACACATAAACAAAGAGGGAAATGACCAATTATTTTCAATTTCTATCATTTTGGCCCAGTTTTATTTATTGTACCAGAGTTGATTATTTCATTGAAGTGTTTCAGGATTGGGCCAAGTTTCCTCTATTTTGGAAATCAAAATATGGTCACTCTTGTTTAGGAAGCATTACTGCTGCTATGTGCAAATCAATATCAGCTGGTTTTATATTTACTGATGACCTATTAAAATGTTTGTCATTGCTGATATGTTGCAGAGAGAGGACTAATTGAAAAAGCAAAAGACTAAAAGCAAACACTTACACAAAAAAAGTCTTACTGGTGCAAAACATTTGAGGAAATTGATATAGACGATTTTCTGACTGTTCCAGAGAGTGCCACTGGACCCATAGTGAAAGCAGACAGAACAATGTCTCACCATAAACCAGTCAGCCTCATAAGAGTTTTGAAAAAAGGAATTAAAAGCATACTCAAGAGTCTGAGATCCACAGATCGAAGTCACAGGATTTCTCATGAAAATAATAAGTATCCGACTCAAATAGAATGGTTTCTATGCATACATGCTGTAGAAGACTCCACTGCTAAATAAAACAATACTGAAGGATGTTTACAGCTTGATACAAAATAATCAATAAAATACTGGGAGAATGTAGTCTGGTCAGAGCTGGCAAAGGCTGAGCTCTTTGGCTTTTATTGTATAGATAATTGTGAACATCAAAACATCCCAAAAGAGCCAATGTTATACTTAATTGGTTTCAGAGAAAGAAAATAGAACTGTTAAAAGAGTTCAGGCAATCACCTGACTGCTATCCAGCTGAAAACTTATGAAAATGAATGGAATTTAGAGTGGATATAAAGGACACAAAGAACCTCAAAATGTTGAAGAGTTTGTGTGAAAGAACAGGTCAGTAAACCTGAGCAACTTTCATGTCTACTTTCTCCATACAGAAAATGACTTTAAGTAGTGTTTACCAAAAAAAAAAGCCTTGAGTTAATGTTTTTTTGCAAAGTAAAGGAAAGCATTTTTACCTGAAGCCCACAATCCCTTTGCATACAACACTAAAACCACAAAACAACAAGCAGACAACCCATCCATGCTCCACCTGTCAGCCCTAACCCGGCAAGGTCACCATCACAACCAGAGCAAGCTGTGCAACTAGAAATCATGCCATGAAATATCCTCTCTCTCTCCCCTCCTCCCAAAACACTGCTGCCAAACCCTTGATCATTCGCCATGATTTTTTGACCTTACATCAGCTGAAAATGCTCCCACACCACCACGCACACGGTGAATGAAATTTTACGTTTCACTTTCAGAATGTTTGGTCAACATTAACTTCAGTTTACTTTGTTTTCATTAGTTGGTGAGCAAACTGTTGAAACCAACAGTTTACATACACTGCATTTACTTGTGCACATTTTTTTCTCACTGTCTGAAGTTAAAGGTAATAAAATTCCTCTGGTTATAGGTCATTTAGAATTATTAAAACTGTTTCTATTTTCTAAGTGCCAAAGTAATGAGAACAAATGTGAGATAAGATTATAAGTATTTTTGAATAATGGCTGCCTTCTTACTGATTCAGCTTGTTAATACATAAGATCTTTCAGTGTGAAAAAATGTCAGGTAGCATATTCACATGGTCTTTGACTTTTGTTTTGGGGTTGATTTGAACAGCCTGGTCTCCTTCTTGGGTGGTGTGATGGTTGGATATGCAATTATACTTGCATATAATTGTTTGAACAGATGAAGGCAGAATCTTCAAGCATCTGAAAGTTGTTCCCAATGATGAACCGTTTTTGGCTGATTTCTTTGGACTTCCACATTATGTCAAATCAGAAAGTATGTGTTCCAGGTGTGGCTTTAAAATAAATCCACCGTTGTGCCCACAATTAAATGTGTCAGTTTACCTATCAGATGTTTCCAAAACCATGACATTATCATCTGGGCTTTCCCTCATCGTTTAGTGAAACAGCAATCATTCTGTATGTAAACTTCTGATTTTGAAGACATTAATGAATAAACCTCTGATTTATTAATTCAATCAATATTGTGGCATTTGGGAAGTCAAAATAACATTGGTATTTCTAACTGACGTAAAACAGGAAAACTTTGGTCTGATTTAGCCTTAGACAGTGAGAAAGAAAAATAGTATGTCTATTAATGTGGTGTATGTAAAATTCTGGTTTCAGTGGTATTCAGGATTCAGCACATGCCTTCAGCAAATACATTATGTCTGATATTACTAATATTTACTTTAGAACAATTACTGTTTCTTGCTGATTTCTTACTGCAGTATTGGAAACACAGCAAAAGCTATGAGACGTGACTTAACATCCTTTATTAGATCGGTTTGAGCTCACTGTTAAGTTGTGATGCCATCAGCACAAGAACAGTATTATATCTTGCTTCTATAAATACAGAAATTGCTCCAGATTGGCCTAATGTCTACAATAAAGTCAATGAAGCATTAAATAGAGCTGCGGTTATCTTTCAAGTTGATTCTTTTTTTTCTTGTTGCAGCATTGCTGAAGAAGCTCTGAAGCACAGGATGGTTGCTCTTTTCGCAGATTGTAGAGTTCACTGCTTGCAATTATGATGGTGCAGACAGAAACTGAAATATTGGACGCCTCTCGCTGGCTCGAGGCTCTACAATTTTCCATTATCTTGCACTGACTTCTCAGCAAGTATTCAACACATAACATACCAGAAGTATACTACACTGCTGCCAGAATACCATGTTAAATATCATACTGATTAAAGATCATTAGTTGTTTTGTTTATTGTTCTCTAGAACACCCTCCAGGGTTGTTAAAGATATATCTGGGGTTTTTATTTTTTTTCATATTTTACCATTTTTGTATTAAGCTTGCTTTGCGTTCAAATCTTTATAGCATTTAGAGAAACCTTTAAGGGCATAGGCAAAGGTGTATAGTATAAATTGACAAACCTAACATTCAAAAAACATTTACAGAGATTAAACTGGAGTGCTATTAGGTTTATTATTTCTTTTTCACCAAAAGCTTTATAAACACATATAAAACATTTTGAGTAGGAGCAGGACTGGGTGCAATCATGACCCCTCTACATAGATTTCCTGTTTTATAATCTCTTAGTACAAAATATGTGATTAGGATCTAATTTCAATCTCTAGTCCCAAAAGCTTGTGCTTACGTTCTTGCATCCATCAGTTTCTGTGCCAGTCCATCCGTCTATCCACATCTAACCCTTTCAAGGTCACTTTTATTGTGTTTAATATATTTTTAATAAGATTTTATTACAATTTCTTTATGTTTAATTGAAATAATCTACATTCTCAGTCTGTGTACTAAATGTTTGAACTGCCTTATTTGAACACAGAACCTCTAAAGCAGGGGTCTCAAACTCCAGTCCTCAAGGGCCGCAGTCCTGCAACTTTTAGATGTGCCTCTGCTGCACCAGACCTGAATAGAATAATTAAGGCTCTGGAGAACTGGTCTACAAAAGGTGGAGGTAATTAAGCCATTTCATTCCAGTGTTTTGTACCTGTGGCACATCTAAAAACTGCAGGACTGCGGCCCTCGAGGCCTGGAGTTTGAGACCCCTGCTCTAAAGGAATTGTAAGTGGAAAACGGTTTTCTTTATGCAAGATTTCCTCAGACAATGCTCCATAAACTCCAGCTAGCCTCTAGTCTTCCCCTACCTTTTGTGTAATTCCCTCACTGTCACCTTGAAGTCATAAACACTATATTCAGAGAAGACAAATAAAAGCACAGAAATTTCTTATCATTCCATCTATAAACATCATAGTTTTGTCTCATTTGAACTACACTTTGAAAGTTTTTCTGTTTTGCTTTTTATTTTTTAAAGCTGCTTCTTGGCAATGGTTGAACCATAAACCCAGGTTGGTTCATATTATAATAAACTGGTTACACAGAGACTGCAGAGATGCATTCTGTTTATTTTTTACATTTTAAGTTACATGTGAAGAGTTAAAGAGAACATTAGAAGGAACAATTTGCCACAATGTACTGCATTGCATGAATAGTTTTCAAACATTTGAAAAAACTGAAGCTAAGATAAATTTATACTACACTGTTAGGAGAAGAATGTGTGGATGACATTTGCAATAAATAACAGTCCAAAGCATTTTACTCTCACCTATAAAAAATACTGACTAAATCTTTGAGCCACAAGCTTCTTTAACTACTTTAAATGTATTTATTCAGCGGCACACTGGCACAGTTGGTAACACTGTTGCCTTGCAGCAAGAAGGTTCTGGGTAGAAATCCCAAATTTGGGGCTTTATTCATGAAGTTTCCAAGTCTTGCCAGTGAATGTGTGGGTTTTCCAGCTTTTTCCCCAGTCAAAAACTGTTTTATGATTGTCAGTCTGGCCTCTCTAAACTGTCCTTACGTATGTGGTTCTGATTCAATGCTTAATTTTTTTCTCATGCAAACTGATCAGGAGAAAAATAGTAAAAAAAAAAAAAAAAAAAGGTAATTGCTAGTTTATTCATGTCATAACAATCATCAATTCATAGATAAAGCCAAGAGACAACTGGAAATTAAATCAATATTTCACACTTCCAGGTCTGCCTCTTTCAAACTGTTTATGCATTTGTCCTGTCAGCGAGAGTTTTAAATTTGATTTCACTTCACAAAAGAAATAGAATGCAAAAAAGTTTAAGAGGAGCTATTCAGATGGACCCTCCTTAACATTCACAATAAGTGAAAGAAAAAGATGAAGCCAGTACATCTGAATAAAAAGATTGAGCAGGATTGGCGGGAGTTTCTTTTTTTTGGTGGTGTCAACATAATTTAGAGATTGGATAAAAAAAAATCAATTCACCTTATCTGCTTATCTTTTCTGTTTGAAATGTTAGCACTTTTGACAGTAGTGACAGCATCTTTGCCTTTCATACACTCCCTAGTATTTATGCACTAGATTTACATGCACGTTTGTTTGCGCTTGATGCATCCAGAATAATGTGTGAAAGTGTTATTTATCATGTGTGTTCAAATAGATAAAGCTTTTAGCATTTGAGATATTTCAGAAACCTAATGCGGGCTTGATGCCCTTGCTGTGTGATCAAAGAGAACGGGGGCTTCTTTCATTACCTTTGATGGACGAAGACGTTTGGATATTTGCCTCTGTCTCTCTCTTACGCTCATTCTGCCTGTAGGGATAGGAGAGTGCTGGTTATCAGTGCAGCACTGAGCAGCGGAGAGCCCTTTTAAGAAGGTGAAAGAGCAGCACTACTGCGGAATTCAGAAATCATGATGGTAGGGTTGCTGCACTGCTGATTCATGCTAAACGATTTCAGGTTATAGGCCATTTTGGGGGAAGATGTAGATTACTTGTTTCCTTTCCACTGGAATATCCAACAAACCCACAACCCCCCCTTTCAAACATTTTTACAGATAATTGGACAACATAAAACCTAACATGAAGTGTGCTGTGGTGCCCTGCAGAACTCCTTCAGAGAAATTGCTCCCTGACAGAATCTGCAAAAAAGAAGAAGCAATCTATTAGAAAATACTTGTAAAATAAGTTATCCCGCCCTTCATTCACCAAGTAGAGCTAAAAAGACGGACTGACAGACACACATACAATATTGACAAAAGTACTGGGTTATCCCTACTCTATATGCATTTAGGATGGTTATTATAAATGATTAGATATGTTGTTGTTTGCTTACTTGTAATGAGAGAAGATCAGGTGAATTTTAATTACCTCAAGTTAGAAGACTTTCCTTCCATTGATTTATTTTTATGGACAAGTTGTGAGTAGATCTGAAAAGCCACGGCAAGTGAGGCGGCATACAAACCTGACTGAATTAAGCAACTTCTGTCAGTAGGAATGGGCCAGCACTCCAGAACAATATTGTGAGAAATTTGTGAAACGAAAACCCAAAAGGTTTGACCCAGGTCGTACAGTTTAAAAGACTATTATCCCTGATACTGTCAAAACATTTCTAAATTCTTGTCAAAAAAAGTTGCACAGAATTATCTAAAAAAATGTTGTCGCTAAGTCTTCTGGCATTTAGCAAAACAAAAAAAATTTTGGTAATTCTAGGTAGTATAAACCTAAAATAGATGTTAGGTCTGTTTTTATTTCAGACAGCAAGAAAAAATGTGTTTTTATTCAGTGTATGTAAATTTCTGGTTTCATCTGTAGCGACATCCCTGCCTAAAGGCACTCTAAAATAAATAGTAGCAAGGGAATACAGTCATGAAGCCCATGAAGAACGGCTTGTGTAATTTCATGGTTGAGGTTTAAACAGATAAATATCTGATGTTTTAAATTCATTCACAACATGGTTAGAAACAATATGCTAAAATAATCATATTTATTGTACAGAGTGAACCACAGTAAAACTAAAGCACTTATTGTCTTAATATTGTATGGATGAGATATATACAGTGTATCTGGATAAAGGTTCAAAGGAATTATAAAGACTCACTCAAGAGACATTTTCACAGCTTTGTAGAAAGAATTTAATATCAAATGTATTAATGAAGGCTGACAATGTGAGACAACAGTAGAGACAGAAGCACACCCTACAATATGCATGGATATCAAGAACTTACTTTTTAATTAATGTAACACATTGGCAATGAACCCGTGGGCTGCACTGCCTTGGAGCACTAAAGCTGTGATGCAACTGTCAAGTTTTCTGGGAAATGTGATAGCATATCCTTTTTGTGAAAAGACACAAAAATGGGAACAGATTGAAATTAACAACACAACTTTGCAGCACAGTAAGTTTTCTTTGCACCCAAAACAGCAGCACCTCAGGCCACACAGATTTCAAATTTAAAGATTTTACTTTTTTCTGTTGTTGTAGGATGTTCTGCTCGGTGTACAGTGTAAAAGTGTAACAAGCAAAAAGCTCAGGGCTACCACGTCCCATGAATTATGGATCTGGTCTGTGTATGACAATCAAATTTAAATGCATAGAGGACAGGTTTTGTACTGCATTTTTAAGCACTCTTGAATGTAACACCATCTTGTCCACATTCTGTATGAAACTGATTTCGCCCAGTTGGGAGATGAAGTGGGCAAATTGATTAGTAAAAAAAAAAAAAAAAAAAAAAAAAAAAAAATCGGTAAGGACCATCAAATTTGACCCAATTAAAGATGCAAATTTAAAAAAAAATGCTAAAGTCAGACACCTTGATATTAAGGAGACCCAGGGCCCAACTGTGCTGGAGAAGCTGTGTTTAATGTATTTGGTTTGCTGACATGAAACTCCCCATCTCCATGGCTGTTGACTGAACCAAATATGACCTGAGCATGGCCTTCAACAACAATAATCATCCTCTGGTGCAAAGTATTGGTTTCTATGGTAAAAACAAGTGCATGTGTCAGCACACCAGAGGTGGTTAGAAAAAAGTGAGAAAAATAAACAAAGCAACATACAATAATGAGTCGAATGTACAAGGAAAAATAAAACACTGGAGCAATATCCAATAATGTATCTCCACTCAAAAAGTGTTATCTAAAGAAAATATTGCTTCCTCTCTTTTTAAATGATGCTCTACTTCAAGAGTGCTTTGTGGACAACTTATTGAATTAAACCCATTATTTCTATTTTTGTTTTCTTATACAAGCAACTTGATCTGAGCAATGTCAATACACAGTTTTATTATATATTTGATTAAATTCACTTAGCATAGCAAACAGTATGCAAGTCAAAATAATTCAGTGGCACAGCTAAAAGATTTTGCTTTAGTGTGTGCTCATATGCAAACACATTAGAAATTACCACTCTGTTTTGTTCATGGTAATTTGATTTGGGATGCTGAATGGGTGATATTGTCTGTTCATGGGCGTCTTAGCCTGAGGGGACAGAGTGGGAGCTTGTCATTGGAGAACTTACAAGACACAGAGTGAGGAAATGTGGGGGGTAAAATGTGCAGCTGAGAAGAGAAAATGCTGATAATCAAATAGTCTGCTTCAGAAGCTATTGAGAATTCAAAAAAGGGGAAAGAGCCAACATGAATTATACAAATACAGACACAAAAACAGAATGATGCAATGCAGACGAGAGGCTGCCATTCCTTTTACCCATACATCTAATATTTTACCCTGACAGCCAAGTGTTTTGCTCATAGATGGGAAAAAAATCAGGAGATTTATGGGAGTTTGCTATATCTGATAACTGCAATCTATGATTTCTTACAGTTGTTGATCACCTATGGCAAACAAAACCTTCCAGGTGCCTATAAAGACTTGTGACACTAAATTTCAACTGCAGTTTGAAGTGCCTGTTGCATACTGGAAATAGGAGATCTGCAGTGAAAGTTTGACACAGGGCCAAATGTTATTAGAAATGTTATGGGCTGACACTGTTATATCCAGATGCCTAATCAGAGTTGTGTAATAAACTACAAATCATACAGAGATACAATGGATGAAGGTCTCACTGTATCTGCTAATTATTAAGAGTAAGACAATCAGTTGTTAGTCCACAAAGCTTGTCCATGTCAGTTTCATTTATTTAGCAACAAACAGAAGGTGCACTGGCACAAGGTGCTGAAAATAAATGACTAAACATAATTGATGTGTGCCTTTAAAAATGTTTACACTTTGAGCAATTCAGAAATGCAACACGGGAGACGCAACTGCAAACAGGCAATTACCTTCAACATCTGGCCATTTAATCTTAGTGTTCTCTATAAACTTGATGGTGTGAATAATCTTGTAGATAAAATGGAGTCGTATCAGTTCGACATTATTTAGCCTAAAACGGTCTCACTGCTGGCATACTTCGGTTAAACAATGCCTATGCAGTTGAATATTCCTATTGGTTGCAGCTGCAGGGCTTGGTACAATTTCATTCAACCCTGCTTTCAGGTATCAAGGCACAACCCACTACTACTGCCACCCGGTGGTGAGTCAGGAGTTGCTAGGGGCGCAGCTTTTAGAGAGTTGAACTTTAAAGAACCACTAACTCCCCCTTGTCAAATCATAACCCATGTCAAGATTCACACAGAAACACAAAGACAGAAGCCCAAACTGTATAAATAACGTATTTATACAGTTCATTAGCAAAATAAAGTTGATTTGGGGGTTAGTTACACTTTAAGAATATTTGTTGAAGAAAAACATACAAATTAAAAAAAACACAAATCAAAGGGATCAGAAAGAGCTGCAGCAAAAAACACAAAAGAATTTGCACAGAAACTTGAGGGGGTAAGACAACAGAAACCAATTGGCTGCAAAAACAAAGAAACCTGCCAAGGTGATTGGAGAATGCAGGTTTCCTTTTCAGGATAAGGTGAGTACATCCAACAGAATCCATAGCAGCTGTGAGGATCTACTATGGAGCTGAGGGAAATTCCCTGAAGTCCAAAGAATCCTGACCCTGTGTGGTTGTCGAGTCCCTGCCTTCTGTGCCTCTCACCTGGGGCTTGCATGCCAGGCTCACATGGTGGACTAGGCCCTCATTCTGCCTGTGACTCTCATTGTCCAATGATGGATTGCACTCATGGTCAATGTAGCTGTTCGAGCCAAAAATTTCTTAATCCATTCATCCCAAGGCGTGCTGTCCTGGCGGCCTCCTCAGAGGACTTGGCAGCGCTTACTGTAGAGCAGCAAGTGAAAACTGGGTATATCCAAGACTAATGCTTATTTTGGAAATCAAAACACTGGCCACATTGACGAGATAATGGTTTATGTTGGAAGAAATTATGTCTGACATCTACTTTTTGCCCCAGTCTAGCAGTTTATCTGTGTAGCAATGAAAGTTGATAATTGGTTTTAAAACACACCTGCAATTTTTGAATTGTGTCTGTCATTGCTGTCTTATAAGAATGTAGTGCATCACACAAAAAGTAATCTAAACAAGAGTTTAATTTGTTATTAATAACTACACAGGGAGTCATGTTGCTATGTGCAGCATCCCAGAATATTATGTCATTTTCATGAGATAATATTTATACAACAAATATAAACTGCATGTTTCACTTAAAATAGAGATGATTATTTTAACTGACTTTAATTAACTTTAAATGTGCAGGCAAAGGAACCTTAAAGTAATTAAAATACGTTTTTGTTATGTTGTAAGAGGAATTTATGCATTTTACTCCTGATTTACTTTTTTTTTTCTATTATTAAAGAAGTCTTAACAGGTTGTGAAATGCATTTGAGTTACATTGCATTACTTAAGGAAATTACCACTATAAATGCACAAGTACCTGTGAAGAACAAAGACATAAACAGACATGAGCATAGTTAGTCAACTAAAAAGTAAAAGGTGTAGTGGAGAACAAACAAAACACAGTCCTGTTCAATTAAATGTCAGCAGCCTTTGTTCAAACACGCTACAAAGGCAAAGGACCTTTTACTGATTGCAATCAGTCAGAATAGCAGGTAAATCAGATTACCATTATACAATAAAAACAACTAAATATGTTCCCCTTCTTATTATTCTAACAATTTTCCGCTACTTGTTCATCATTTTACCTGCAGATTTGGAGTGAACTGCAGCTCATTGTGATGAAAAAATGTCATAGTGACTTGCTATGAAAATTTACTGAGAGGTGACAAAACTGCATAACTTTGTTATCTCTACATTGTTAATTTATGGATTTCTTTTTCAAATTATGGTATTGTGGTTTTGATATGCTAATAGCATGGAATTTTGTGTTTTGTGTATATATAGATACACCTTGCTCATATATGTTGTGAATGCATGGTGTCCTGCAGTGTATTATAAGTCAACTTAACATTTCTTAATACAACAAAACACGGTGGGCCACTGGTGGACTGCTTGGCCAGTTTTTTTGGGGGAAACCATGGAATGAGGTCAAAATTTTAAATGCACAAGCTAGTTGAATTTGAATACCATATTCTCCACCTCATAAAAGATGAAGACTCTCTCCATGATAAGGTGGACAAGCTGGAAAACCAAAGTCAGTGTATTAACATTGGCATGGTCAACCTGCTTGAATGTCTTGAGGGATCCCATCTGATGCAGTTCTCATGGATTGCATTCTGTTCATCCTGGGAAAAGAGCATTTCGCCATTTTCCTGTGACTAAACAGATGTATTGGTCCTCTACATTAACCAGAAAGCATTATATATGCGTATGCATGTGTATATTGACAGAGTGTAGTTTGGCTTACAGTTCAAGCTTTTTCCAAGTAGACAATATTTCTCCTACCAGGTAGAGCCAGGCCATATTAGTACTGCTGCAGATCTTCAATAGTTGTTCTATTCCATTCTGTCTGTCACTGCTACTCAGTGTTTCAGCTGTTTTTGCAGTTTTCTGGAGGTTTGTCCCAGGTTTGTGGCGCATAAAAGCCAAATAAACATTCTTAAAGTTCAAATCAGTTCAATCATGTCCCCTCTAATGTTTCTCACAGTTGTACATAGACTTAACGGAGACGTCAAATCTAGTCTTTGTTAAGAGACTAGATTTGAATGCTAAAATGATTTACAAAAAAAATACAAAATAAATAAAGAATAACTATAAACATAAATTTTGCCATCTTTTTTTTAACTGAGAACAAACTATGTCTGCAGTGGCTAATTGGTTTTAAGTTCTACTGCCACAATGAGCACTGTAGGGCCACCAGTTGTGATAAATATTCCTTAAACATTAACCCTGTTTGGAACACAATCCTTTGCCAAATAAAACAGATTTACAAGACAAACAGAGTGAGTGGGCAGTACTTGTGTGCCAGCATGCGTTTGTGTAAGGGGGTGAGAAATGTGGAGTTGAGAAATATTAATGTGTGACTGACAAAGGAAGAAAGGAAGATATGACAAGATTGGACAGCTAAAAGGGAGTGGAGGAGAGCAATAGACGATGAAAAAAAGTAGACAGCATGATGGGTGAAGGATAAAAAAGTAGATAGGTTTGGGAGGACTAGAAGTCCCAACTGGGAGAAACATGTCACACACTGGTGAGCCTGACACAAATGGAGGCAGTATAATATTTTTCATGCATTCTCTTTTGCTTTTCAGCATATCTCTCCTCCCCCCTCCCTTTGCTATCATACTAATCTCTTTTATTTCCGTTTTTGTCAGAAAGCATGGTAAGGCTACTGGCATCTAAAGAAATCTTTCTGGGTCCTTCTGAATAATGTTTCTTCGAAATGCTGCTGTTCAATAATGCATGACTCCATGCATAACTTACCTCTTGACTTCCCTAAGAGCATTTAACTTCATTTCTCCATGTGCTCTTAACAGCATTGTTTATTCTGCTATTTAAAGCTAAATTAAGCCTAAGCATTCACCTGCACAAATGTGCTCATCATGGCTGCATGTAGATACACACAAAGACTTTCACAAATAGGCACATAAAGAGTTTGGCTTGTGCTGGGAATTACCTGTTTACCCAATTAACAACTCTCGGCTGAAGGCTAAATATATGCAAAATAGGATGGAACAACTGAAAAATAAAACTTTTCTTTCACAATCTTCCTTAGTGAAACTGTTTTTTTCCCTATCCCTCCAAAAAACATAAGATGGGATGAGAAAAGATTGGCCTGCTCTAGGTATTTTGTTTAAAATGCAGATATAATTACACATCTCTTTTTTTCTGATACATAACCAATGTCATGTATAGTAAGAAAAAACGAAAAAAAAAAATATTTGCTTTGATAATTCTTACCCCTATGGTGTTAGTGAGGTAGCACAGCTTCTCTATTCCAAAGGAACATCTTCCTTTCCTTTCCAGTGTTTGATTCTTGATCAAAACGCAAGTTCTCTTACTATGAACACATAGTAAGAAAAATATATTCATTAAATACATATTGAGGTCGGATTCTTTGTGAAATCCAGTAAAGCAGTCTGACATTAACCCAAGAAATGTAGTCAGACAGTGTGTTTGTATGGGAACAATTTACCTGCCTATATCAGTTAATGCTTTGAGTGAAAACAGCACAAGCCCCAAGACTGATATTCTCTTTTGTATATATAGCTCTAATCAGTGTGTGAGAAATGAAAAGATAGCAGACATGTTCCGTCAAACTAAATCTCAGCTTGGCTTTTTTTTTTGTTTGTTTTGATTAGCACTGTGGATATAACCCTAAAACACACAATGACATGATCTTACCCAAACACTGTGAACCCCCCACCCCCATCCTGTCACAAAACTTCTCCACAGACTACGTCCATCGTGATACAGATGCACCAAGTGAACATATTGATGAAAAGACCATGAAACAGGCTTTACAAAGCTAATTCAGACACGCACAAAAAGTCTCGCACACAATATAAAGAACTTATTCAGTACCCCAACACAAAGCGACACAATTAAATATAACCATATGCGTTGTTAAAACAAAAGAGGCCATCTGAGCTCCTTTCTTTTCGCCTGTTACAGATGCCACTATTGTGCCATCCCATTAGACACAGACAAAAGCCCATGTGCCCACATTCACTCACAATCCGCCTTCCACACAGTGAAGCACAAGTATTTGCACTGACACCCTCACATATATACACAAAACTACTAAATATCCACCAAAAAAATGTGTGCATTGTCAAAGGTCATGAAGCTAGCTGTTTGTTCATTAAACTGAACAAAACAAACTAATGACAATGGCCTCATTTGAACACCTTAAACAAAGCTGCAATACTCCTGAATCACTTAAAGTTGGCCAGCATAGACATGTCAACAAGACAGGTTATTCAGGCCACATAAACTAATTTAGTTGAACGTAAATGCAGTTAAAACCATTAAGTTGCTTCTCACAGTTGTTAATTAAAAAGTTAATTAAAATATAAATCAAGGTCAATAAAGCTACCACATATGGAACCTTATCTGTTTCACATCCTTATGGAGAATGAATACATTTATATCCAAATGTTCAATGTTACAACTACAAATGACGACAGTGATTATTTTGAGGATTTTACCCAGGCAAGTAAATGACAAAATTATGCAGATGTTTATAGCGTGGGTTAGTATCTAAAAGAAAATTTCTAAATTGGTGAAACTTTGTTAAATCATCTGAGAATTTTCAGATTTTTGAACAGTGAGCCTAACAATACGCTGGCTCTCCAACAAAAGTACAGACAGCTGGCAAAGTCAGCATTAATGAAAGAAGCCAGTGACTATGGAGAAGCCGCAGAGATCCACAGCCCAAGTGGGAAAGTCAGTCGACTGCACAGGTATTCCATCTTTCCTACCTTTACCTTACTCCAGGGTGAAATAAAGCCACTACAGCCAAAAAATCCTTTAAAAGATAAATATTTTTGAAACACAAACACAACATTTATTGATGACCTTCAGAAACTAACAGTTCCAGTCACAATGTCAGTTCTTAGTGTTTGCAAAAATGTTCTGTTACTGTTTTATTATTTTTCTACTCATCACTCTTCTCAATTTTATATTCTTTAAAACATATGACTTTTTGCCCATCTTTGTTCTCAATCCAATATAAATTACCTTCATCTAGATGTTCTTTCCTGTCACTTGTTAAAATAATTAGAAGCAATATTTTTTTTTTTGTCTAAACAAATACACTAATTTGATGAGACATTCAATGAGGGTCTCAAACTGTGCTTCTTGATACATTGGCAGAGATTAATTATGGGAGTGTGTATACCCATTAATTGCTAAAGATGGAAGTGGAAGTCAGCCTCCTGAGTATGTATATAAATTCAGAATGAATGAGTTTCATTTGTTGCTTTTATCTGATCCACATTGAGCGAAAAATGTGTGGTCATATTTTCTGCCTTTGTACACACAAGCGTTTGTTGTCATGAACCTACTTGGTGCATTCATTTGGTCTCTAGTTATTATTTGACCCATGGGGTTCGGTGAGACAGCGTCAGTGATGCCATAAACTGCCAAGTAAATGCATATGTGTAGAACAATGACAACAATAATTGTGATGGGACGAAGGGAATTCAAAGGGGTCATTTTGTTGCAGAGCCATGGTATCTACCAAAGGAGGCTTTTAGAAAAATAAAAGAAAATACTTGGAGTTTTACAATTGAAAGGCTTCCAGCAAAAAATTTTGTTCTATTGTATAATCAATATATTTAAATGTGTCATAATTGATCAAGTAAGGGCTACATCACTATTTATGTCCATGGGCTTTTTTCACCTGATAAAGTCTTTGTAAAAACAACAATTTAGTGTTAAAACTTTGGTAGCACTCCCAAGAATGTCTTGAAAAGTTTTTATAAAACTTTGAGAAAGCATCAACAAGACATGATACATTGTCTTGTTGTATCATGTTACGGGAGGAGTCGACATGGTCTCACTTTATGTATTATTCAATGTTTAGAATGTGAAATACTGCAGGCGGGCTTTTGCCAGGCCATCAATATTCCCAGCAACCAAACTAACCTCTCTGCCAGGACCAGCCCTAACCACTTTGGCACCCTGGGAGTCCCCCACCACTCCTTGGGACCCCCAATCATTCCAACAATTTACACACGCATTCTTTTAAATTATTGCTATTATTTATGAAAGACAATGTTAAGCAAAACATTAGTTATCTACAAACCCAAAATATTGAGAATATACTGACCTGATTAGTTAGAGGATGTGGTCTGTCAGCACATCCTCTTTATTGGTGCAGCCTTTATTTCTGATGCAAGAATGAGCCCATGTGAGGTGGAGGCAACAGAAGGAGTGATTGGTGGTGTTGCAGAAGAACCAGGGCTGAGATTTAAATATCTCAATATTGCATCTGAAGAGGAAAAGACGAGTAAAATTCCAGAAATAAAAGGAAAACCATAAAAAATGTGTTATTCTGTACATGTCAAATACACAATGAATTTTTTCTGATGCAATTTATATTAGACTGAAATTATCACAGTAAAATGCAGAATTCAATGAAGCAATACATTTCAATAGTATATGGGAATGCAATATTGATTCCGAATTGACAAGAATGTGTACTGTTGTGTAATGAGCTCACACAGTTGACTTTTTTTCCTGTTTAGACTTTATGTGGATTGTTTTTACCTGTTTTTATCTGGAATCCACTCAGTCTTTATTATCAATATCTGCACAGAGCAGGAGATACCTCTTGTACATGTGTTAACACTTTCTCAATGGCTTGACACATTTCCCTATCACTTCTGAAAAACAATCATGCAAGCAGTCCAAACTACATTCCTGAAACTGGTAACCAAACAGAAATCACCTGCTCCTAACAATTAGAAGCTACCTAGATCAGCATGAAACCACTGAGGCCTCCGTTTCATACTCCTTCACAAAAATTTTCAATTTGAAATCAGGCTGCAGGTTTTAAAAGGCTTGCAGTCTGTGCATCGCCATTGGCCCAAGGCATTGTTATATTTTTATTTTATTTATTTATTTATTATTCTGTAATATTTTGTTTTGGTTTAAATATACAGTATTTTTTATGTCTTTACAATATTTCAATTTTCAGCAACGGTTTGACAAAAAAAATGTTATGAATAATGAATAAAAATTGCATACGAGTATTTTTTATTCTGGATCCAGTTATTTGGAAGAAGTAAAACAAAGTTAACATAAACTGGCATGAAGGAAATGTAATGGACACTTAGTGGGTTAGAGCCTAGCTAACCCACATTGCTTCGCTTTTTATGTTGCATGACAGTAATCAAGCAAAACTAGCTGTTTTTTAGCTGGCTGGCTAGTTAGCATAGATGCTACCGCAGCCAGTTAACACTACATTCTACTAAGCAACGGAGGCAACAGCTAATTTGATCACATTAGTTTCACTGTACCTGTTTCTGTCACGTTTTTTCCTCTTCCTTTCTCGTTTTTTTTCTTAAGCACCAGATAATTTGTGACGTTTTGACGTGATGCTTTCTTAAGTCACTTGCATAAGAGCTGTCCTATTCCTCCCCCAGGAGCGCAGAGCGCGCGACTCACACCCGAGCTTCGACGTTGAGTGCGCGCGCAGAGTGCAGGAACAAACCAACTAGTGGAGAATGAGGGGGGAGTTAAGCAAAGTATGATTGTCGACGTAGTATTTAACATTCTTTGCTTGGTAGCTACATTGGAAATTAAAAATAAAAAGCTCTTATCTTGAACTCAAAATAGATTTTAAAAAATGACGTTTGCTTCCTCAGTTTCAAAATTGCTAAATGATATAAAGCTGTCCTTGTCTACAGAGTATGATCTGAACCATTTTACCTTAGTATGAGATAATCCCACTTTTTTATTAAGTACATGAATCTGAATATTATGAATATTGTTATGAAACACATCATTAAGATACAGTAAAAACAAATGTGAGATGTCTCACTGTTTAAATAAAAATATCTTGAACATACAGATTAAAAGTCTTTCTTTAGCATTTCGCTAAGTGATTGTGCCTAGTTAGTCATGTTATCTTTTAAGACTGAATTTAGAAAATATCTTTTGAGGGTTAGAGTTACTTGCTCTATCCTTTGAAAACTAAACTGGAAGTGAGGTGAGAGGTTGAGTGTTTCCCTGCTGTCTAAACAAATATTGTAAGAAAAAATCCAATATTGTTAAAGTTATAAAGAAGACATCAAACACCCAAACACCAGCTCAGATAATGCACTTTTGTTTCGCTATCCTTCATGTGTTCAGGTGTGTGACAAACTTTTTTCACTTGAGGCCAAGGTTAGTTTATCTAATCGTTCAGACCTGAGACACAGCAAAGAAAGGTGCAAAAAGCCTTTTTTCCTGTAGCATAAGAAAATTCCCAAAGGCTCTTCCTCTGATGAGTACATGCTTTTCAGAGTGGCATAAGATACATACCTTGGTCATATTTCTGAATATTTTTCAGCCCTTCCTCCTATCTACTTTATTTCCTTTTCATTTCCTCAGTGAAATGAAGATGGAATGTAATATGAGTCCCAACTTCACTGAGTTAGAGTCACATGCATCTTTGAATATCAATAATATATATACAAACATATTGCTTCTGCATATATCACTACTGTATGTTTTCAAGAGACTGACAGATTGTTCTTTTGCTTGTTTTTCCTTTTGTCAGAGGTTAAAATTTTAGTTTCCAAAATTGAGATTTTTCACCTTGAAATAATTTTTAAGACATTTTATTTGAATACAATTGCTTCTCTGAAATGAACATTTGATTTCAAGTTCAGAGCTTAACATAGTATTGTTCAAATAATCTGGAAAATTGCTTTGTTTCGTTATGTGTTCCTGAAAATGAGTGGTTAAGGAGACCCATGTAGTGTACAGCTTTATCTGCAGCTATGATACATTTTAAAGGAGGGACTTAAAAGAACCTTGAATATCACATAATCCAACATTTTCTGTATCCTGGCAACAGTGACAGTGTCATTTGCAACTGAGCTGCCTCATCTCGGACTTGCACTTTACAGCATGTAAAAACAGGTCTTTTTTTACTGCATGTTCAAAGTCCTTTCTCATTAGGACCCGTATACCCTCACACTGATTGCAAAGCCTTCAAAATGCTCTTGTTAAAATCATCAGTAATGTATAAAAATAGTATAACCTTTTTATGAAGCTGAAAAAAACAAACACGGCAAACTGAGCTATTAAAGAAGCAATCAGGTATTAGCTCAAGCTTTCAAAACTTTCCCTTCACGTTAAGAGAGTTAAGGAAATGTTGGTTTTTAATTAAATCTTTCTTAGCACAAGATTAAAAAAAACCCTTCCAGGTAGCAGTGCTTTTCAAAACAGAATAAAAATATCCTAGGTGATATTTTGGAACATTTTCTTCATTTATTGAAAGCCTTTGAAGCTATTATCTTTATATGTTTGAAAGCCTAGTTTTAATAAATTTTGATTAGTATTGCTGGCAGCAGAGTAAATGTTTTGTCCTCCATCAGTAGGATCTGGGTTTATCTTTAATTAAACAAAGTTCAATAAAACACCAGTCAGTACTGATAAGGTAAAAGAAAAGGAAACAATAGAGGTTTCAAATTTTACCAAAAATAATCAGTAATTTAATAAATGTAGTCTGTAGTTTAGACTAAAGCTGCTGCTCCTATACATTGAAAGCAATTAATTGAAGTGACTGTAGGATTAGGACGCTTTCTGCTACCTTCTTTTGGAGAATTTCCAATTGTGTCACTAAGGGAAAACCCAAGGCAGACCAAGATATCAGGATCCCTGGTGAACAGTTGCAGGATGTAGCTTGGGACTCAGAGAAGGATCACTGGGTTTACTTCAAGCACACATAAAAAAGATAGATGGATAGATGGAGCTCAAGAACCCAAGACTGCCAATCTATTTAGAGTATGATTTAATTAGTGGTGTTTAGAAAGGTTTGCCTGAATACTTGTTTTTCATGTCAGAGTCTTTCTTGCATTAAAATGCTTTAAAATATTTCATAATTAATCATAACTATGAATTGTAATTCTTATTTTGTTAAAACTTGACTTTGAACCTTCCTTTTATTTGATAGAAGAGTTACAAGTTTCAGAAAAACAGTAATGTGAAAATAAGTGTTTCTCAGAGTTTAAAGAAATTATCTTTCAAACAATTTTGAATCTGTATTATAATGGGTTGTCTAGCGTAAGACTTTCCTTGTTCACCTGTGAGTGGCTGATCAGTTCCCTCATGATATCAGCTCCAGAGCTCAGAGCAAACATTTCAAACCATCAAAAAAGTTTTGGCTGAACAAATCAGCATGAGAACTAATTACCCTTTCTGGATCAGATTACTGAAAATGTTTTGCTTGCACTACATAGTAAAGTACATTTTTGTGATTAGTTGTGTTTTCCTCCATATGAATAATGGAGACCCCATCTGAACCTGTTTAGGGGAATCTGAAACTAAATATTAAAGTGCCATATCTGCTGATGACAAACTAGTTTGTGCTATCCAAACCAGGGACAAAAACATGTCTTTCAGGAAGCATTCAGGAAGTATAAACAGCTGTAACAATCAAAGTGAAAATGCATCTGCACATTCACTGAGAACATGACTTGCACACAATATTGGGTAAGTCGTAAAAACTACTGGACTTCCCGAAAGCTGAGGAGATAAATTTGATTCTTTAAGTACAGCATTCAGATAGATGGCACCAACAACAGTGCACTTACTAATCTCCTATGCTGTATTCCTACTGACGTTTTTCTTTGATTCAACATTCCATGGAGCTTTGCTCTCAGGAAAGTATTTGGTATTGTGGGAAATTTAAATTGGGGGTGTGATGGGGACGGAGATGTCATATGATGGTTCAATTATATACAAAATAGAGCAGCCAAATGAACAGGAAATTCATTTGTTCAGTAGTGAAGGAATGAGTGGCTAATGTGGTAAAAAAACACTTTATGCAAACAAACAGTCTATCAGCCGTAAGAACTTGTGACAACCTACTCTGCTATATCTAACTGATCACCTGGAAAAATATAAAACATTAACAGAAAATGGAAAATTGGACAGTAGTGATAAATACATGTGGTCGGCTTTGACTGTTGTTTATTTAAAAAATAAATTTTTTTACACTGCAAAAATATCTGTTTAGGTTGCCTCCTTAATGATTTTGCAGTAATGAATTTGAAGAAAATCTTATCTTAGTGTAATTGGTTGCATCTTTATTGGAAAGAGACATATTCTTCAAAAAAATTATTTCTGCAGATTTGAAAACAATAGAGCATAGAATATCTTTCATAATACTGGTATAAAGTTTGCAATCTTTATGTTGTGACAACAAATCTTAAACACATTTGTTAAAGATTTGTGATAGGACAGAAGTAGCTAAAAGGAAATGAAAACTGGTAGGTTTGTAAGATGTTTGTTGGAACATTTAAAGGCATGGGTTGCATGTTGTTTTGCTGGGTAGGTTGTGCAGTAAAAGCTGTATATTGTTAGAATTTGATAGATTAGACGGGTAGACAGATGTTTGCTTATCTGGCAAAGGCTTTATTTTCAGGAATATTTTTCAGTCTTTACCATCCAAATATGACAAAAGCCATTGATGCATGTCTGTCAACTGCGTATTTCCCTAGAAATTTACCAATAGAAATGCCTATTGAGAAAAACCAGGAATGAATAAAGCTGTCAACTGTTCCCGGAGGACCAGCTTCAAGCACTGTCTCTTCATTGCTACATTCTCTGCAAAAATAAGGAAAAAATAGCCTTTTTTCTTAGATCAGTCAACAGCTTAAACAGCTTGTGTGGCACAATGGACACATTCATTTAAATATAGAAATAAACTTACTGGCCAACAATTAACATTAGAAGAAGGTAGAAAAAAATAATTTTGTTATAGGTTGAAACTCACCCTCTTAATATAACTGTAAACTAATATTACAATAGCTTGTTATTTCTCAATATTGATCTTGACATGAACAAGAAATGTATATAGCAGCAATGAATCAAAGTGTGGTCCTCAAGCACGGATAAAATAAACGTTTCATAAAATGCATTAGGTGACAAATTTAATGAAGTAAAATGTGATGAAGTAAAATAAATGTTTCTTGAAACAAGCATCAGATTGTTTTAAGGAACATTTATTGTTATGGTAATTTTTTCTGTAGTTAATTACTGCATTTGAAGTGTTTGCCTTTTTAAATTATGTTATTGGAGTTTGACTAAATAAAAATAATTAATCTGCATCTTTCACTTTAAACTCATGTGGAAGCCTTTGTAACCAACAGCTCATATTTCAATATAAAAAGTGCCACTACTTTACCTGTCTGTAGCTTCTTATTGTTCTGTGTCCCTAGTAGAACAACTGGAAGTGATGTAAATGGAGGGAAACATTGACGTGAAGATAAAAAATTGGATCACACCTGAACATTAAATCGGCTACAGGTTTAACATTGAAGGCTCACGGGTGAGCAAGAAGCTTGAGCTAACAACAACATGCAAAACAGAGATTATTTAAATGGTACAAGGAGAGATATTGAAATGGAAAGCCTCAAAATGCACACAGACCTGAAAATACTATCCACCAAGATGACATATATAATATACCTACTCCCAGTCCGATGCAGAGCAGTTCATACCCCTGGCAGATTTAAGGATTTTTTCTCTTCACAGACATTTTTCAGATTCAAGTTGGGTCTCTGGTTGTATCCATTTAAGTACCTTGCAGGTTTTATATCCCGTGTTAGTGCTACACAAATACAAGCAAAGCCCATTGTAGCTTTATTCTGTATAGACAATTCTTTTCAGCTAATAAAGTTGAGAAATAAGAAACACTCCTTTATAATCTTTGGTACTTGTGTATTATTCAGGTGTCCGTGTTGCCAATTTGGACCAATGGATGGCATTACCCACGTGTGCTATCCTGCCATTCATACTTTCTGTTTTTTTTTTCTTTTCAAGCATCACAACAAATTTATGATTTTCTGTTTGAGAAAAAGTAAACCAGAAATTTATGTAATTTTCTCGAAAGATAAGCCAATATGCTGTCCTTTCCCTTAACTGCAGTTGTTTATTTCTCTTTTATCCAACTGTTGTTGCGTGATTATGCAGAATATTTCCCTCTCTCTCTCTCATCTCCCACCTTTGTATCATCGCCGTTTTTTCACTCCCTACCACCTGTCGCCACCCCTTTGCCTGTGGTGCCATTCTCAGGGTTGTTGTGTTGGCCAGGAAGATCTGATAAAAACCATACGCCAACATGTCCGCTCTTCACTATTAATGAGATCAATCACAAGCATCACCATTATGCTCTGGCTCCCGGCTGTCCGCAGGCTCGAGACACAAAGAGAGTGAGAAAAAGTCGAATCGAGATGCAAGAAGTGGATATGTGTAGGTGTATGGCGGAGTGTGTGTGTTCATGTCTGAGCGTCATGGTGTTAATGCTGCATATGGAGTCATTGCAGAGTGTGGTATTGTGTATCTAAATGTGTCTGTGTGTCATTGACAGCGTGTGATGCAGCAGATTGCAGAGGGCAAGGGAGAGTGGGTTGTGACTGCATGCTAACAGATGGCAGGAAGAGGGGTTTGGAAATTTCTTTTCTTGCTTCTTAAAGAGCAACCGGCTCAGAATGTGTGTGTGTGTGCTTGCATGAGCCTCATGTTTAAGAAGTTTTCAGCTCAGGTTTTTGTATTCATTTATTTTTTTTAGAAAAAGCAGGACTTTATCTTATTCTGTAGAGTGTGTTCATCACATCTAAATTTATACAGCGTAACCATGATTCCTCCTCAGCTGAAGTACCCACACACATGAGCACACGCCCTGACACACACGAGCAGGTGTTACCACTTCATCAGCCTTCTTTCCTCAGAGGAGAGAAAAAGTAAAGAGGCTGGAAATAACACTTTTCTCTGTTATGGCTTTAGCACCTCGGGGTGGGAAAAAGGAAAGAGGAGAGGGAATGAGAGACAGGACTCGTGCTAGAGGTGAGAGGCCATCATAAAGTGATGGACAGGAATGACAAAAAAATGTCATGGGAGCATGGAGAGCACCAGAAGCTGAGAGTGTGGGAGTAAATAAGTTAGATATGCAACACACCAGTTAACACAGGGATTGAGAAAAGGCAACAGATTGTATGTATCTATTAACACAACATAGCATGATCAGTGGAAAATTTGGTAACAATGTGAATAACTGATTCAGCATTTAAATATGTTTATATTCAGAAGTTTATGAAAACCAAGAGTACCAAACCTACAGTAATATCACAACCCAGAGTGAATATGTATGTTTAAAGATCAAGGACTGTATTTCACAGTTTTATTGGTGAACCCACCACACGCTAAGCTTATAAACAACTAATTTAGACAAATTGAAAACTAATGTATTCCAAATAACCGTTCGAAAATGCAAAGACATGATATTATTGTGAGGAAGTGTAGAGAGCTGGTGGACACCTTTTGTGGTGTGTGAACAATCATCTAATTTTGATTGTAAAGAAAACAAAGGAGATGATTGTTGATTTCAGGAGGACCAGGGTCAGATCAAACCCTTTTTCCATCATGGGAGAAGTGGAGGAGTATAAATAACTCTGTGTTCATCAGACATCAGGCTGGATTGACGACAGAACAGTAAAACCATCTATAAGAAGAGACTGAGCAGCCTGGACTTCTTGAGGAAAAAAAGATCCTTCAAGGTTTGCAGCAATATGCTGCAGATCTTCTATATGTCTGTTGTTGAGAGAGCCGTCTCTTTTGCCATCATCTGTTGAGGTTGCAGCATCAGAGTCAGGGACCTTGTTATTTTGAAGGTTTGGAGAATTGTGTGTCTTAGTTCATCTGCTGAATTGATGGTTTTAATATAACAGACAATTTTTGAAAACAGTTAAACAGTCAAACCAGCAAAGAGTCTTGTGTGTCCCTTGAAACAGACTGCTGGAAGATATCGAGGCCTCATAAAGGTTTATTCCATGAACACAAATAGTAACCTTTAAAACTGGTACCTGTTTCGTTCCTTCTGTATAATGCAAACGTATTGACACAGTACAGTCCTAAAGTGGATTTTTTAAATTAAAGTTTACACTGGAATTACCTTTATCGGGTGTCAGCTGCTTCCTGGACTAGCAAAGCTGTGCCAAGGGATGAGGACTGGGAAATCTCAAAGCCAGCTCATCAGGCTTTACCAGGTGCTTGGCAGCTATAGGGAGGTGTTTGAGTTCCTGTTAGCTGCTTTGTATTTACTTTGCTCTCATGCCCACCTGTGTTTGCCTTGTGTGTGTAATTGATTTGGCTGGACCAGGATTTACCTTCATGACTTATGTTAAGTCAGTCTTAAGTTAGTTGAGTTATTTCCTTGTGTGTTCAGTAAACCACCATTTTATATCAAGTTTTATATAGTTTTTTTTTTTTTTGATCCCACTAAATGATCTCTACCTCTTTTTTTGTGCGGTAAACAAAGAAAGAATACTCCCTGTCTTTACTAGTATCCACTGCTATCCCTTTACAGTTACATACCAATCAGTGCATGGATCTTATTATTTTGATATTACGTAATTCTTGTGAACAGACCTTCCTGACAACAAACATAAAAGTAACAAAATGAGGGCAACCAAAGTCTCAACATTCAGAAATTCCTGGTTTGTGGATCTATATAGCAACATCTAGCATTTTCCTTTGTGCTCTTATTTCTTTGTTGTCAGAAATGCAATTTTTAGATTTTCTCTTGGACATATCCTTTGTATGTTTGACATAAATATAGTGGTCTGCTTCTATAACTACATACTGGAAAACATAAACAAGTCCACAGAGACTCAGTCCTCTCAAATGATTTGTGATCACTATAAAAAAGTTCACTATGTTTTTTTCAGCACAGCTTTCCTGCCATAAATAAGCTATGTAGTATCCAGCCGCTGTACACTACATTATTGAACTGTCCTAATTATGTTTTTTTTTTTTTTCAAAATTGATGTCAACATCTCCTTATGTGGCATCATATTGCCACAAATAGAACATTACACACTCAGAAAGAAACCATTTAGGACAATAAAAGAGGTCTATGAATATGTTGTCAGCGAAAAAAGAACAAAGGTAAAAAAAAAGTAATTCAATTAAATGGTATGATTGCATTTTCTATTCTTTTAAATTACACTAGTGTATTATTTATGTATTTGAAAATTTCTAAGTAGCAGTCATTTGCTTTAGGCGTGGAATGGTTAGGGATGGAAAGACCTGGATGTCACAAATGAATTATTAAAGATCATAAAAGGACATAACATTGTTACTCATAATTTCTTAAACCAAAAATCCCACCAGATGTGCTCTTAGCAGTATTCCTAATGTTTTTCAGAAGCTCATGTTTCTTTCTTGGTGGTTGGTTATAATCAAAGCTCAATATAAAATGAGGATTTTCTTTTGAGAGCTTTTTGTTGATAAACAAACGAATGTGTTTTCCTCTCAGTAGTGAGATTCAATTTAGAAGGCACAAACAATTAAAATCCCAATCTGTTGCTAAGCAATGGAAAATAATCCACTAATCTCGGGAATAATCCACCTCTGATGAAGTAAAGATCTGTCTGATTATTGGTGCAGCAGTCAAACAAGCAGTCATGTTCCAACATCTCTCTAAACGACTGTCAAAACAGTTAAAAAAAGAAGCATAGGGCGTGCTGTGGTGGCATAGGGGATAGCACGACCCACATTTAGAGCCCTTCAGTCCTCGACGCAGAGGTTGTGGGTTCGATTCCCAGACCCGGCTGACATTTGCCGCATATCTTTCCCCCTTTCCTGTCAGCCTACTTTCCGATAAGGTACACTAGAGCCCACAAAAAAAAAGAGAAAACTGATAATCATGCTATTTTCTTGACTGCATAAAACAGTATGATTGTGCAATTTTCCTGGGTCATGGGATGAAAGGTAAGGCACTGTCCTTACGTAACACTAACTGTATATCTATTAACATTATTATTTTTAAAAAATTCTTCTGCTTGGTATGAAGACAGAGTAGATCCAGTCAAGGAAGGTTTGTCTCTGAACGTGTCCAGGGGGGGAAATTCACAACTGTCAGTGTGTGACCAGCTTGGCCTTGTGCTGTTACACTGTGTCACTGCTAAAAAAAAAAAAAAAAAAACAACATTACACACATCTTGCCCCTTACACATGCAACAACAAGTGTGACACTGAAATGACGGGATGGAAGCACTGGCACATGCTCGCTGATGCACACAGGCGTACACAGAGATACTACTGGGCCAGAAAAGGGCTGAGGCTGGTGACAGTCCCTGTCTCTACGCTGGTGTCAGTCTCTCAAGAGGAAGGAGGCAGAGTGACACAGGGTGGCCAATGGTGACACAAAATCTGTCATCAAGAAGTGACAGATATGACCCAGTTCCCTTACAGCCAGCCCTTCCCAATCGTCAGCACTTGGTCCCAACTTTGGATATTTGTTTTCACTCCACTCAGATTCTCCCCTGGTCTCTCTTTCTACCTTCTTCTTAGCAAAACTTTTAAAGACTATAATCAAGTAAAACTAAAATTATATAAGAACGATTTGGAAGCATTCTTAGCACCTTGTGCACTTCCAGAAAAGTATCTTATTCAAATTACTAAGAAAAGTGAATTAAAGTTACATTGCCTTGCAAAACTATTCACATCCCATAGGTCACTTCAGGACTAGTCATTTTGCAAGCTCATATTGCAATGTATTTCAGTCTGACGTTTTGTGATTGACTAATGCAAAGTAGTGGATAATTATAGAGTAAAAAAAAAACAATTTTCTTTTTCAATGGTTAATAAAATTCTAAAAAGAGTGATGTGAAAATGTTCCACCCTTTCTAGGATTTTACCTAAAATAAAATCCAATGTAACCAATTTGCTTAAATTTCACCTAATTGGTTTAAAGACTCATCTGGAGTGTGAGTTAATTTTAGTAAAAATACAGCAGCTTTAGGCTTTATAAGTTTTTGGACAACAGTGTTATGAAGAATAAGGAACAGAGCAGGAAGTTCAGAGATCAGGTTCATTTAAAAGTGCATTTAAAATGCATTTATGAAGTTTAATATCCGTTGTATAAAATAAAAACACTACTTAAAAGAAGGTATGCACAAAGGCATTCATACATCGAACATATTTAATCAAGAACAATGGTGATAAAAGGGAGGAAAAGATTACGTTCAATGCCTAGACAGACAAAGAAAATGCCATCGGGACATAAATATGTATTCACTAATTAAGACAGTCTTGATCTACAGTTTAAGTGACAGCTTTGACAGTAACAAAGGGAGAACACAGCAGTATAAGTTATACTCTTTGTCATCCATCTAACCTGCATGTCTTTTTGAATTAAATCTAGACAGAACTTCTCTAGGTTTGCTTACATGTCAAAGGAAGATGTTTTGAATTTAATGAGACTAAGCAGCAAAGAAAATTTAAATCTATCTAACAGGAAAAATAAAATATACTCCATAAACATTTAAACAAGACAAACCTGGATAGCCACATCCTAAACATCCTCCTTCTATTCTGCCAGAATTAGATTGTATAATTTTTGATTAAAGTTGGGCTTCTGCTGGAGGTAGCATGATGTTCTTCGGTCAGAGTGGTTGAAGGCAAACAGGTAGAAACATTACTGCTATTCTAAGAGAAAATACCACATAATAACATGGACTTATCATACTGCTCTGCTCCTAACAGGGCAAAATAATTAACTCAAGAGACATAGCTCTGCACTAGAAAACATTAAACACACATAGTCATGGCAAATACAACCTTGAAATATAAAGTTTCCACAGAGAAGAATTGTTGTTGCATGTTTGATTAAAATCCTTTGATTCCTTTGTTTACAAACAAGCCTTCAGCATTTCTCCTCTACATGCAAGCAGAAACATTCTGTGACTATTTTTCTGGTTGTTAAGGTAGGGAAAATATCATTTGTTTTCTAAAACAACATAAAATTAAAGATGTTTATGTGAATTTATTCAGCGTTTCCTGTCAGGTAATTCTCATCTACCTGTGATTTGTGTGAAAGTAAAAGGTTTCAGCTGTGCAGCTGCAGAAAGATCAGTCAGCTTAACATTTTGGGCCAAAGGTATGGAGTGGAGTGATGATGGAGATCTTGGTTTTACTAAACGCATTGCAAAGTTTTCTTTTCTTTTTTTTTATCTATTAATGCCAAAAAAGGTATTAAGTCATGAAGGAAGCAGATGAAACAACCGGAGAACTTCTTCAGATTTGGTCCAGCTGTTAGAATAAGTGTATATCTGAACTTCATGCCTAAGAAATGCTTTTTATTCACAAAGCAGCTAAATAAAAATATTGCTTTTCAACAGCAAGCAGACATGTTGACATCTAATTCCAGATGAAGCAAATGCTCACTGGCAGGTTCTCACAGTGTAGAGTTATCCTAGAATTTATTGATTTTCCCAGTGCAAAAAAAAATAAAATTATAATAATAATAATTTACTGCAGATTTTATCATTGTCATGCTTCAACTTGTCAGATGAAATGTTTGGTATGTGTCACTAAGTGAACGTTGAAAAAAATTATCCTAGAAGAAGTGGTTTTGGCTCAAAGCAAAATGTCCTCTTGCATTTGGATCATCAAGTCTCCTGTCTCGTTCACACTATGAATAAAATTTGTTTGTCAAAGCTGCATTCATATATGAGTAGCAACCAGAGCTGGTTTAAAGAGGAACACTTATAATAAAGCATTTATCAAACCAGCAAAGAGATCATTTGTATTTTCCAACTTAACGATTTATAACAATTTAATTTATTAAAAAAACAACAACACTGAAACTATTACAGTACCTGCAAGCTGTGCATGTGGAAATAAACCAGAAACTTATATAAATCATATGAAGGACTAAAAGAGCATTCACTTCACTCTTACTGAAGACCTGACTTGCTTGGAGATCAGAGCTAGGCCTAAGGTGAACTTAGTGTCAAGTCTTGCAGCATCACAACCTTTTTTATGTGACTTGAAACAATAAATCGTAGATAAAGAAGTTTTGGTCTTATCCAACCAGAGCGTCTTCCTTTCCGGTGTTTCATGCCAACGGTATGGCTTTCGTTCAACAATGACCTTCTTGTTGTTACTGTGTTGTAAATATTTGTGGAACTCACAATGAATAGTTCGCCTGTCAACAAATTTCCCCCATTGTTCCTGTGGCTCGCTGACGCTCCTCCTGAGTTAACATGAGCCTTTTGGTAGCTTATATTTGGGTAACTAGTAATATTTTGATAGATTTGCAAATGCTTTAATACTTTGTGTTAATCCATTGTATAATATGGAGGGACTTTTATAGAATGTGAAAATTTCAAGGAAAAACTGTAAACCAAAACTCCTGCAACAAGCACAAAAGTACCAATAATTAAAACTAGGTTGCATAACTCATCACAAAAACAGCCTTCACCTGCTTGGCCAACAATCGCGTTATGCTTAAGTTGCAGCCTCTGCTGCTTTCCCTTTGATTAGCCTTGTGTGTCACATCATAGACAAGCACACAAAACCATCACCCACAGACATATATACACAGGGTGAACAATTTTTAGCACAACATTGAAAATTCCTTTTGATCCTCCTGTTAGAAGACGTCTGAGCCCATTTCTAATCAGCAAGTGAGAAGAGAAGAAACCAAAATATGCATGAGCAATATCTAAGTGGTACACATTAAAAGAGGGTGCAGAGAAATGTTTGGAGGCAACATAAAAATCACTGACACTGTTCACTGTCAGACTAAATTTTCTCTGATCACCCATGACGCATCGAATAATTGCAGTCATTAAATTCAGTTCTTAACTTTGAGAAAGTAGGGGAGAACGAAAACCTAGTGTTGCAGGTTTAGTGGATGATAAGGTTAGGTGATACAAGTGGCTTATAAAAGGAGGAAAAGAGGAGGAAATGAATGAAAGAATAAAGAAAAAGTTATGCCTAGGCAGTTTTATTTGCCGCTGCTGTTCTTAGATCTAATTTGAACTGCTATTTTTGGTTTCCCCATTCCAAGACAAAACGAATTTGCTCGTTTTCTTTTTCTTTTTTTAATCTGAACTCACACTGATGTGTTCTTGCTCCCAAAGAGTGTATTGCCTATTCAGTCATAGTACAAAACTAATAGTTTTTAGTTTAAGATGATTGATGAGTAGAATAAATCAGGTAGCGCCTGTCTCCTCAATCTCTGTTATCTACTTCCTTTTTCAGATTTCCTCCCAGATGGACTTCCTGTGTTGCCCAGGAGACTATTCATCACCATGACAACCAAGTGCACCACCTGCAGTTATTACTCGAGTCTATTATTATAAGCAGAAATGCTTCTTGATATGCTAAACCCTGGAAGACACATAGCTTTCATGTGTGTCTATGCACTTGAGAGAAATTGCTTTAGCAAACTTGCTGTATACATTTGTATACAATACACAAATAGATACACTACAGCATATAAAGTCACTTATTGCTTTTTACTTCTCCCTCAAAGCTTTCTTTTCAGGATCTAGTCATACCCTTTATGCAACTTTGTCCCACTTTTCTGCTGTGCTACATAGACAAAGCAACAGCTCAAAAGAGCTATTCAGCTTGAAAATGCCACACTTGTCACAATTCCCTTGCGTACTATGAGCCTTCACAAATATGTGCATTTAGAGAACAATTAAAAAGATAAACACAGAGGAGAAAAACAGCACTGGCCACTTTAACGGAAAAATGTGGTCATAACACACATGAGGAACACAGACAAATGTCTGAGTACGCAAACGTACTTGCACAGTGTGGTTGTTATGTTCATTAAAAGTTGGCATTTGGTGTTGCCAGCCACTTTGATTTAAAGTCAGACAATTAGACCAATAAGTGGTGACAAAATGGTTGCAAATTACTTTCCTGAAAATTAGCCTTAATATGAAATGAAGCACATCACAAATAGTGGCTCTGCAGTGTTTGTATCCTATTATTTCTAAAAGAATTATCCAAATGAAGGTTCTTCTGCTCAGACTGACTCATGAAGCTATAATAAACACCAATGGGAATTTTCTGTTAGAGTGTTATCATAGTGTTAAATGGGACTGAGAGTCAATAGATATATGACTGAAAGAAAAATCATTAACTCTCCAAAATACACATACAGGTGTAATTTAGAGGAACAGATTTAAATTGTAAGGTGCCAGGAGGACACATATATAAAAATCATTGCTCATTATTCTCACCCTGCAGTACTTAGTTTTGTAAATGTTAATTAGTTCCACTGAAGAAGACAACAGTATATTGACCATTACATTCACGGGTTCCTGTTACTATATATGGGAATATATGCAGAAACATAATAAGTGTCTAACTGGAGCAATATGAACAAGACATTGTAGAACATGAGGAGAGTTCATAAAAAAAAAAAAAGATTCAAAGCAAATAAAAGCTTCAACATAATCTTGCCGTCAGCATATTCACTATCCCATCATTACAAAGAGGGAGACTTTGAGTTGTGATTTGTGATTTTATCTATGACTCACAACCTATTTGAGAGAGAAAAAATGTCAACACATTCTTCTCGGTATGAGGACTCATTATTTTCCAACTGGAAAAGTTTACTTTTGAGTGGTTTGTTTTTTCTTATTTCTCCAAAGCTGTTTTCAGATGTGAAGTGAATATCTGATCAAAGTAAAGAGGTGACAATCCCAAACAATCAAAAACATGCTGTGACTTTTGTGGGAATATGACTGAGGATTAATCTCTGATGTGCTTTTAAAAGTTAGTAGGCACAGTGGGACACATTTAAAACAACTCCCTTACTTGCCAGAAAGAATTATTAGCAACTCAAGTTGTTTTATTTAATATAGTTTTGGCTCTTCTAAGGTGACTGCACTCCTTGACCTTGGTCTCAAATTGCAAGCCTCATTGGCCAGACAGAGTCCTGCAACCTTTAGATGTGTCCCTTGTCCTAACTGAAAGGAAAAACATCTGAAATTGGAAATATTAAGCAATGCTAATCTGAGTTAAGCAGATGTAAGCAGTGTCATCTGATCTCTCATCATGTCTGGTGGAGATACTAGACCCAGAAGCAGGAAGGAGCACCACACAGTTTTACATGTTGCTGATCTTTCCTGAATGGCTTTCTTTTTTCTTTTTTTCTCTCTCAAGACTTCAGTGCTGCCTTTATGTGTTGTTGTTTACTTTCACAGCTCTTTCTTCACATCTAATGCAAATTTGCTTGTAATGTCAGTGACTGAAGAATCACATGATGATAAAGCCTACAAAGCCAAAGCAAAACAATCAGCTGCTTGAGCCCATTTGGTAAAGACCAAAGACAAACCAAAAGTTCTCTGATTTTAATAATTCAATTCACAAGAGCATTAGAATAGAGAACTTTTTTGTTTTCTTTTGGAAAATGTTATTTCCTCCAAAAGGCTTTAATCCATAGAGGAGGGCTTCTCTGACTTCCCTGTTGCATGCAGATTATCCACTGGGTTGGGATAGATCACTATGTTTAGACTTCACTTTTTTAAACTTAATGATCACATTTTTTCTGATCACACTGGTTGGCAACTGCAACTAAATCTGGCAAAACTCTAAGAACCCTGCTCCTCTAAAAGTACCAAAAACGTTTTTTTATCTCATACTGGATAAACTCAAATGTAAAACCGGGACAGGAAAAAGGCAAACATTTAAAAATATTTAGGCACATCATTTTCTTGTACTAAATGATTTTCATTCCTGTAGTTACACCGAGAAAGCCATCTGAGTTGTCTCCTGCAACAACCAATTTAGAAGTGCATTTTTCTCTTCACGCACCCACACCCAGCTCAATAATGTGCCCCAAGATGCTTAACTAAGAAGAGTAAAGCGGAGGAAGAAAAAAAATCCAAATTCAACATCTGTGTTGCTTAAGATTTATGCAGTCACCAACAACTTTCAAGCTTCGAATATGCCTGTTTTTGCAAGTAAATATGGAAAAATCTAAAGTTGTTGAAAAGCTGCAACTCTGCAGCACTTTCAAAATGGCCAGAAAAATACAGCAAGGTTTGATGTAGTTAAAGATAACGCATTGGGAAGAACACTGAATCTTTTTAGGTTATTAGGTAGAAGTTAAGGATTTTGTGAAAAAAAAAAATTATAATAAATACATGACAATAACACACTAAAAAGGACATCTTCAAATTACTGAAAATGCAGACATATTTCATGAATCTTGTTTATAAAAAAGATGTTGAGGAGTCAAAATTTCTACCAGGGTTTCACAGTCTGCTCTCAGAAACTGCACAGCGAGTGGCAGCAAAAAATCCTTAGAAGTTCTTTTTATAACTTTCCTGCAATAAAAGCTGATGCAGAATGTCATTCACATCCACTGTGGGAATTTCACATAATGTCTCTCTATTTATGCCCCATTTATTCAAAATTTCCTGAACAATGCTGCCATTGAATTTTAGACCTGTTTGAAAAACCTAAAAGGCATTGGGATAAAATAAAATCACAGACAATTTTTCTGTTTTCCATAGTCCACTAAAGTAAACAACTGTAGTTAAGGATGTAGTAATTAACTTTTATAAAAACTATGTGGTTTACATTTGTTAAAAGTGTCACTATGTTGCGAGACAGATAATCTGTGAAAAGATCAATCTTTTCCACCTCCTCCCTGAGCTACTATTTCAGACTGAGTAAATATATTGTTCCTAATTCGTCCTGACCAAAAACAACCAATCAGAGCCAGGAGGAGTTTCTTAGCGCTGTCAATCAATCTCATGTTCTCACTGCTAAATGAGCTAATGGCAGAGAAACAACTTACCATTATAGGGAAACTGTTTATCCACTGTCATGGTAACTAAATTGAGTTTTGTAGAAATAGGTGGTGTTATGTAAGAGCTAGCATTTATTCACCACCGAACGGCTGCCACCGGAGATTCAAGGATTCCATGAACAAAAGAGTCAAACCAACAATCTTAGTGTGTTTTTGATGAGTTAATATTTTAACAGGACATAAAGCTCAAAAACATCAATTTTACAAAATACTGCTTCTTTAAGCATCCAGTAAGAAGATGCTTTACATCATTACTTCTGTTAATAACAAAGTAGCAGTCTCTAAAACATTAAATTTGTAGGAAGAGGCAACAAGTAATTGAATAAAACTGATCACTGGAGCAATTACTATCTTGGAAACCAACCAAAAAAATTAGGCAATAATAGCTAAACCGTTTCAGTTTGTTTGAACAATGTTTGACCTACAAATGTAGCCATTTTGCTTGTTCATATTATTGTGAGGGACATTTATTTTGACGATCTGCTGTCTGCTGTGGATTACGAGTGGAACTCGTAGTGTGACATTGTCTTCACAGAAAAATGACTGACAAGGCTGTTAGAGAGAAACAGAGAGGGGCAGTATCTGTGTCACAAGAGTAAACCAAACGTGGGAATCTGTGTGTGTCCTGGAAATGTAATCTATGACTGTCTCAAGGGAGCATCTCACCTTTGCTTGACTTCAGCAGATAAAAGAGACAAATAGAGGCTGATGGATAGTTTCACATTGTTTAACTCAAGGCCATGGATCCCATTTTTTCTCTACTGCCATCATGGAAATGAGTCACACAACTGTGTAGCTCAATTATCTGTTTCTATGATTAATTGCTCAGCTTATTAAAGACACACCAAACAAAATTGTCAAATATAAGTTGTGCAAGGTAGAAAAATTAAATTTTTGTAGGAAAATGTCTATCCAAAAAAAGTAGTGAAGTGGTCCTGACTTTCAATAGATTACATCTTTTGTTGTTGTTAAAAATAACATTTCTTTTAGGTACTTTTGTTTTTACATTTTTATTACGTTACAAATTTTTAGACATTCAGGAGTTTTGTGGGTTTCTGAAAATGCTTGAAAGAACAAATCTTTCAAGGGTTTTCAGTTTCATAAAATGGACAGTCACTTTTTCGTTTTTGACACTGGGGTTCTATAATCAGTTGAAATCACATTTTTGCATTTTAAATTTGCTTACAGCTTTTGTGAAACCCATTTTGATGCTCACTGCTGTTTAAATCTGATGAGCAGTAAGTAAAGCAGAATAAACTCCTATAGCCAGCCAATGCCTGCTTGATCAGCTACCTACAAGGTAGAAAGGTAGATTCATAGTAGCCATTAAATTAGCTAAAAACCTCTAAATCAGGTGCCTCAAGAAGGCTGAGTGAACATTTTTCATTAACAACCAGGACTTGTAATTCTATTTCAAGGCATTAATCACTGTTCCTTTTCACCTGTCTTAATTAACAAGGGCAGAGAAGAGCAAAATGAGGAGACAGGCATGAAACAGACATGAACAGAAAATAACCACCTGTCCTCTTTATTAGATCTTTAAATGAGAAAAATATTGATACAAGTTAAAATTCAAATTAACTCAAATATGTTGCTGATAGAAACTAGGTTTTTGATCAACATCATTGCATTAGTTACTTTTAATTTTACTCCTTCTCTGGTCAGAAAACAGTAAAAATCTTTAATCTGTGTGAAATCAAAATTTTAAGCCTTAAATAAAAAGGCACAGCATCTCTAAATATTAGGGAAACAAACCGCATCGGTCTTGCATTTCAAATCAGTTGCTCATGAATAGTCTTTGCAATAATTTTGAAAAAACACTTATTTATATGGAAACAAGTTAAATGTGAAAAATATAACTAGCGTATATTTCAGCGAAGATCTCTCATAAAGTATTGCTTATAAAGGCATGAAACAAGGCTTCAGAGTGTGAAAAAGATACTGATGTACAGAGGAAAAGTGATTTTTGTGTTGTTTATTTTAAATGCCCCCGGGTAGTCAAGTCATTCAATTCTAAAATCTCATGTTTCTCACTTCCTGTATTCCACTTCTTAAGCACCTGGGGAGGTTAAGTAGAGTATCTGTTTCTTTTCAGCTTAGCTCCAATGTGTTTGTAAAAACTCCATTATTGTTGAAGCACCTGAGGCAAACTACAGAATTGTGCTGAGTTTGTTCTTCTGCAGTAAATTTAACTGGCTTCTTTTTTTTACAGGAACATTTTTTTTCTTTAACAACTAGAGAATATTTTGGTTTGCTTGACACAAGTAATTTTTTTAAATTACAACATTTAGTATGCATATTCTTGAGTCAATAACTGTGCTGCATGTTTTCTTTGTAATTGCTCTGCAGCACACATGATAGCTTTGGGGGCTTTCTTTAATCTTGGAAATTAGACTAATTATAGAACTCTTCTCTCTAGAGCTGGTCAGTATAAGCTAGAAGTCGATAAAACATTTATGAACAAGTTGTATCCACTATAACAGACTGAATAGACTATTTTTCTAGAGCACAGTGTGTTTTTCTCATTAGCATGTATTTGAGAACTTGAATTACTCGAATTTTTTGAATCTACCCTTAAAAAGAGATATGTGTTTCTGTATGTATTCTGTGTCCTGATAGCAGTGGACATATGTTTTTAGAAAATGTTAAGGGAACAAATCTCTAGCTTAAATGTGACTGAAGTGTTACATTGTCACATTAATTGTACAGGATCAAAACTGAACCCATCCATTTTTTCAGCCTTTGTATTGGGTTGTCGTGTGTAAACGTTGAAATAATGAAATAATAAAAGTGTAGATTTTTACTCTCTTCTTCAGTCTACATTAATAAGCTTGATGCCTGGACTCATATGCTGAAATAAAGATTCACTGTTAGTATAGATATAGTTTACCTTATAGCGTGTACACAAGCTTGATTGACAGTGCTACCACCCTCCTCTTGGCTCTGATTGGTTGTTTCTGACCAAGCAGTGTATTTCTGCAAATAGCACTGGCAATACTGGGCAAAGGCAGAAGAGCTTGATTTTGTTCATCGATCACCTGTCTGATATTATTCTGTCAGTATATTTCCATAAAGGTTACCTATTGCAGCCTTAAAGAGAGGCACTGTACATTTATCTTGCTCCATGCTCAATAAATCTGAAATATATATATAAAAAAGCAAACAAACTGTACTTTCTGGCCTTGCTCAAAATCAGCATACCTCACTTCTTCCCTTTAATATCCTTCAAATTTACATTTTCAGTTAATTTCATTCTAAGCAGTGAGTTACACAGTGTACAAAAATCCAATCACAGCTGAAACCAGTGTGTGTTCTCTAATCACATTAGGGTATTAATTCAGAGAAAATGTTATTTTTTTTAACCAAATTTCACAGTATGACTGGTGTGCAAGTCTAGGAAAAAAAGTAGAATCTATGTAATTTCTTAGAAACACATTATTATTTTTTTTTTTTGCTTTGCTCAAAGGGATGATCATTGCTGCTTCTCAATAGTCGAAAGAAATTTCAGTCACATTTTAATGCTTTTTGATTTTATAAGACTACATAGTGAACATATAAGGTGAACTTAAAAGTAACTTGCTTTTAGTGCAAAGTCTAGGAACCCCCTGGCCAGCCTGTGCACAAAGTCTCAGCAATTAAACTCTCAGGACACGGGATCGTTTGATTCATCTTTCAACACAAATACTGGAGCCTTTTTATTTCCACTGACATAAAAAATGTTACCTAAGAGTCCAATTACATTCTAATAACGCTAACAAAAAGGTGTATATTTTCATTTAACAAGGGCAAAAGTTCAAACTCAAAGCCTGGAGGGTGTAATATGGAACTAATTCTCTTTCTTTCTCACAAGAGACCCAACATTTGTTTCCTGGGCAAAGTTTCTACATCACAGGCTTTGCTGTTTTTAACTCTTTGCTATTATGAACCTACTTACTAAATTCTAATAAGGTTAATATTAGAATTTATTTATATAATCTCTAAAAAAAATACAACACTTACTATGTTCTTATAAATCATAAGCATCTTCTTACTTAAGAAAGAAAGGCAGGAATCAGAAAGATTAGAGCAAGTACTTTATTCATAATAATCTAATTGTGTAACTTTAGTTTATCTGCTTGGCTTTGATGTGGGATTTTAACATTTTAACATTTGACCTGATTGCTGACTATGTCCATGTAGCATGCAACACATTGCTCGAGTTCTCCTGTACAAAGTGACACACAGAGGCCTTGCAACACTCAAAACGGCACCTGTTACTGTTCAAAAATGGCTACATTCACATCTGCAGCAATCTTTCTTGCAACTAATCATAGCTTTTGTTCTATGCATAGAACAAAAGCAACAGAAATGTGCTTCTCTGCAGCTTATGATTGAGATAAGGAAAAGCTTTGTTGCCAACTGACCTGACCGTTCCTGCAAGCAGTTTGGTGTGCTTGGAAACAAAGTCTGAGCAACAGAAACAACCTTCCATGTTTCAGACTTGAACTGAATAAAACCAACATCACCATCGCTCCTTCAAACTGATGGTCCCCCTGTATAATATGATGTAATATTACAGCTGGAAGTACACACACCAGTAAGACCAGTAGGATAATCTTTTGGGATTTTGTTTTCGACCAGCTCCACAATAACATTTCTGAATCTAGGCGGATATTTTACTGGTGTAACAGCTAACCAGCTAACCACTCTGTTGTCATCCAGACAATCTGCTGCTAACCAGAGTTCTGGTGCTGTGATTATATCTCAGTTGACACCTGAAGCAGAAATAAAATGTAACACTACCAAAGGACACTGCTGCACAGATATTGCTGAATGATGCGTGGATTCTTGCTGAAGGATGTTGGACGTGTTGGTTCACCACGTTATCAGTGCCTCTGAACATAGGAAGTTCAAATTTGTTTTGTTGTATATTTTTGATCAAATGAATAGTTTTCATACAGTATTTGTTTGTTGCCTAAAACCTTGGGGTTTTACTCCTAATACTGTATCTTCTGAATATGTGCTTTTGTTAAATTTGTGTGATGTTCTTCAAATCACTGCATAAAACCAGTAGGGACATTCCAGGCATCTAAAGAGTGAGCAAAAATTCTCTCCCCTGATATATTTGTTCACCCTGACAGTAGGAACCATCTTTACTTTTTACTCTTTAAAGAACCTTATGTCTTCCTGTCAAGGTCTTGACTCTTATAGCATCTCACTGCCCCTCAGTTAACTAACAACCTATGATTTAATTCAGTTGAATTAGTTCCTTTTGAAGTAAAATCAGTATTTCAAATGTTTTTATTTTTTATTTTCTCTATTTCTTATTCAAGTGTTGACAAGATTTTTGTTGAAAGGATCTCAATGGCTTTCATAGAGCAACAGCAACTTAGATGAGAAACTCCATCATTGGGGAATTTGTGGTACACAAGTTTGTCCTTGATAAAATACAAGTATTTTGTTTCATTCACATAAATTCATTTCGTTTTTAGGCATGTACAGGTAAAGAATGTGCAGAAAAATGTTACATGGGTCTGCTTTTTTTTGTTTTTGAAGGTGTGGATGATAATGGCATTTAGACAGAAAGGAGTTTTATGTTCATAACATCACTTTTTTCTAAGCTAAATACACTGGGGATTTTAAATAAAGAAAATTTTGTTGAAAAAAAAAATAGCTTTAAGCTTGTACTTGGGGTTTGGGTATCTGGTTAGCACGCCTCCTGGGGTATCTCTGGGTTTGCAGGGCAGAGACTCAGAGGAAGACCCAGGACCCGCCGGAGGGACTCTGTTTCTTCACCGGTCTGGGAACGCATTGGGATTCCCTCAGAGGAGCTGGACCAAGTGGCTTGGGAGGAGGAAGTCTAGAATGCTGCCCCTGTGACCTGACCCCGGATAAGTGGGAGACAGTGGACGGATGGATAAACTATAATTTATTTTAAGTGATTCTTGTTTGAAAGGATCCACCTTGTCACTGTGATCTGGGTATAATTTGTAAAAGTACAACTTTTTTCATGCCACTGCCCTTAGGCAAGCATGATAAAAATTCAAATCACAGCCCTACCACCAACCAGCTCACACGAATCCTCTATTTATGTCTCCTGTTAGTAATGAGAGTTTTTTCAATGACTGAAAACATGCAGAGTCCTAGAAATTGCAGTGCACTGTAGACCTTATTGATATTAACGCATGCAATAAAATATTGTGTTTCCTTGTCTCTTAAATGATTCTCTGCACAATGTCGTAGCTGAGTCAACCACGAACACTTGTGTATTTTAGAGTCAAACATGAGGCCATCTGCTCAAGCTTGGCTCAAGATGGGTGCCATGACAGAATGATGTTGAACACTAAGAAATATTCAACAGGAAGCTTAAAAGGAAATTAATGCTGCTCTAACGCTTGTGGCACCAAAATAACAGAAATACTGGCACAATCCTATGCATTTAAATATGCATTCTCACACAAACCAAAGCAAAGTTCTCAACTTGCTTCTATAAAATGTTTGGTACATGACAGAATAATAAAGGACATTAAACAAAAAAATTTGCCCATCTTGTTGCCTTCACATTTTTGGCAAGTATCTCAACAAAGTATGTGTAAAAAATTATTTGTCAAACCAGTAACGTATTGTGGTTTTGCTAACAAGCCAGCGGCAGAATTTAGAAATTATATTTTTCTCTGCATTTGTGAAGCAAATACTTTCTCATTCATCTCTGCAATGGATTGGTATGTGAAAATTAAAAATTTTACACCTGCAACATTCAACAGAATGCCAGCACCAATTTCTAAAAGATAAAACATTAATAGAAGTTGTTGAATAAAGATTTATGGCTAATAGAACAAAATATAATAATCATCAGGTGGTAAAAATGATGGTGAAAATCACTGAATTGTTCAAGAGAACATGAGCTACTGAATAGAATAGTCAGAATGAACTAAAAAGATGCACACTGGTTATTATACATGTGGTAAATTGGAGTGCATAGGAGAGGCCACAGCTCTGTGCTGCAAAATGAACAAACAAAATAGTTTTAATTGTAATATTTAAGAAAAGCTTTAATATGTCACACCTCTGAAAATTGTAGCAGTACCAGTTTCAATATTGCCTTATTTTAGCTAAATTTAGGAACATAATGAAGCTATTTACATACTCAATGTGAACTCTAATCAGGTTGATGAATCAAGGCAGTTCAAATGCCTATTACTCATGTACTCCTCTCTAAACACAATAACAGTGATCCTATAACATCCCTAACCTGTTGTTTTGAAATACAGACCCATTAGATAATAATTTTCAGTCGTCTGCCAACAATAATTGCCATCCTTATTAACATGTTCATTAGACATCGGTGTCAATTCAAACACCGACAAGAACACGCATGGACACACACACCAATGCAAAGTCACACATTCATATTCTAATCAGGTTCCAGTGTCATTCTCATTAACAGTTTGCAATCTAGGAGAGTTAATAAACAGAAGAAATATTGTCAGGTGCATACACAGTTCACTGGTCCACTTCGTCATGGAGACATGAGCACAACAAACAGCAGAGTCGCAAGCAGTTCTCTGTTTACTGGTATATGTGTTCGTCCAGAGCTTCAAATGTTGCCATGACTGCTTGCGTATTTGCATATGACTGGCAAATTCTTCTAAGCACACACTTTGCTGTTTTCTCTTCGGATTAGCCATGCCAGGGTATGTGTTATCATTTTGGGATAAGGCAGCAATTTATCAGACTAAATCACACCCCCTGATGATGTTTGACCTCAAGCAGAAAGGCAAAGACGACAGGAAGGAAGCAGGGAGGCAGACTGAGCCTTGTGGGCACCTCTCCGCGGGCGGTCCACATGCCTGCACCCGGGCTGATAACGACGGATAGGAAGAAAGGAAGACATGAGGAGGGGCTTGGGAGCTGAACAAACTGAGAGACTTCTGTAAAGTGAGTGCAGAACAGAGCATGCTTATTAACATATTAACTTGTCTAAAAGAATTCTTTTTTTTTCTTAATGTTTTCCTTATCTTGGATAAGTTTCCTGTAATATTTATTTCACTGTCTGCTTTCTCCTTAAAGATGACATTAATGGATTTAATTCTTGCTTTTGTGTTGTAATAATGGCATTGAACTTTGTCAGAGTTTCAATAACTAATACTGTAACACTCAAGCAAACATTATGTTTAGTGTTTTATCACAAAACATTGTTTCACCACAAGGAGTAGTCAAAACAAATTACCGTAGTAATAGTATCCAACGACAGAAGTATCTACTGACATCTTTCAGCCTTGGTAGAGTTTTCTCTAGGCTGTTGGAAAGGAGGATCTGGCCCACTGTCAAACCTTAGATTTAATTTGAGCTTGATTTGATTTGACTTTCATCCAAGCCCTGGAACTGTGAACCAAATATTTACCTTTGTATATGTACCAAAAGGAACTGCCCAGTCCATATGTTTTGTGCCAGAGGTTCACAACCACGTAGCTTGATGCATCTTGTGGGAGTGGAACTTGCTCAAGATGATTCTAAGGGATATTTACAGCTAAAGAAACAGATGTGTATGAATTTTAGTACAGCATTTGTTCCCAGGCCAGGGCAGATTCCCTCATTGCTGCCCCTACTCACTGATTCTGCTTCTTGTCTTCACAGACAGGATGTCAGGTGCTGTGGAGAGGGACTGGTTAAAAATCTTCAGGTTCTCTTCTTTGCTTTTTGCCGATGATATGGTTCTGCAGGCATCTTTAAACCATGGCTTTCAATGTGCACTGGAGCACTTTGCTTCCAAGTGTGAAGCAGTAAAAATAAGAAGTCAGGTCTTCTGCGCCTGAAGGCATGGACCTCAACCAATAACAGATGAACCTTCAGGGTTCAGTTTTTGTTGCTGATGGTAGACTGGAGTGGAGGATTGGAGTCTCATCAGCAGGGATTTACAAGTAGTGCCAATCTGTTCTGGTGAAGAAAGAGCTTAATCAGCTGGTCCATCTATGTTCCAACCCTCACTTAATATTATAAAATAAATATCATGACAAAAAGAACCAGATCTTGGAAACAAGTAATTAAAATGAGCTTATTCTGCAGAATGTAGGGTGACCAAACGTCCATATTTCCCGGGACATATCCGTATTTCTTTCTCATTACAACGTGTCGTGGTTCCCCCCCCTCCCCGGTCCAACGTGTCGTGGAAATGGTCCCTCCCACCCCCGCTGAAAGGTGTCCCGGTTTTCCCAAATGAAAATATGGTCACCCTAGCAGAATGGCCTAACTCAAGCCTAAAGGATCTATCTGGGTGAGGCGCTTCATCATTCAGGAGGAGCTAATAATTAGAAAATCTAAAGAGTGTTCATGTTTTAATAATTTGTGTTTTGTTTCCATAATGGTCAAAAGCAGCACATTTTTATGGTATTGTATCATGTTAATTTTCCTTCAGCCCATTTCTACAGAAATGTATTAATGCAACTTGTGTTCTCAGTATCACATTGCTTCAAATTTCAGATCGTTACATGCCATATTGCTGTCGCTGTTTGTTTGTCTGGCATAATTAGATCTTAGTTATAAATTACCTAACTTAACAAGCCAGATCAGTTCAGTTTGTATTTGATTTTCATTTCTTTTTTCACTTTTTCTTTGCTGTTCATGCCTGGTCTTACGCCAATTATGTTTTCCATTTATTGAAAGAAGCATTTGCTGAGGATATTAATTACAAACTGAATAGAATAAAAAAGTTTGACAATTTTAAATGATAAAACAAGCAATTATGACATTGTTTCTGTTCAATGTTTCTCTATTTTCTTATTGAGTTTCAAAATCACTTACGCCACATTTGTCATATTATGGACAAATGAATGGATCAATGGGTTATAAGAAAATAAATAAGTTGTACAAATTTTAATATTTGTTCATATTTTTTTATTATTAATGTTCTCCAGTTATCCCCAGGAGTCCAAACACGTTCACGTTAGTCTGTTTTGTGTCTTTAAAATGCTCTCAGGTGTGGATTTATATGCATCAGTTGTTGTTTTTCAGTGGATCCTGTGATGACTGCTGTGATAGTTTCCAAAAATCCCCTCAAAATAATATTTATCTTAAGCCAGAGACGTCAGACCTGCCAGTTTGTCTCCTTTAAGTCTTAAAGTGTTAAAAAACAATATGCAAAAATATGCAAATGTGAACACAGAGTGTCTCCTCAAAACAAACATCCTTTTCGTTTTTCTCTTTGTGCCTGTTATCATACCTGCATTGATCTATGTTGTGTATTTGATGTCACTTTTTGGGTATTCAGTATTTCATAAGAATATTTGGTGAAGTCGTTGTTCTGACTGGGAAAGGCAGAGCTTGAGTTCAACATCCAAAATGGCTTCCCCACACACCGAACATTAGCCACTTCTGACCACATTTGATGATATGCATCTTATTAAACTACTACTCTATCAGTGAACATGCTCCTTTCACGTTCAAATCCATAACCAGGTGAGAAACAGTTTGTTATTTGCTGGTGTAGTTAATAGTAGCTTCCACCACAACAATGATCAAATCCCTCATGTTCTTGTGTTTTCTAACTTGCAACTAGAACTCTGAGTGTGATGTCATTCCCAGCTCTGAGCATCAGCCTGCGGAAGAAATCAAATGCAGCATTAGTACGCCCCACAGTGTGAGATTGCAAGTTTTCTTGTGTTCCCCAATTTAAACAATAACTGACTAAAAATGTTCATTGACAGGTTAGAGCTATTGTCACATTCTTCAAATTGATCTCAAAACCCATCAGCTTTTTAAATGTAATCTCAAACGAGTACAACCTGGTGATCAAACACTCACTTATCAGCCCTGGCCTAATGTTCCTTCATCCCTGGTCTTAGAACAACAAGCCAACAAGCTGAACACCGAGCCATCTTGTATGTAAGCAAATAAACACATATCTGCGCACATTTAAAGATGTTCCACTACAGCATCTGTCCACTTAATAGAAACATCTTTTAAGTGGTTGTAGTTAGTTGTTCTTTTATCTAATTCAGTCCTTTGAGAAAATGTGTGTCTGCGTTTATGCATCAGAGTGTCTTCTCCACATTAGTCAGGTCAACGGGAAGGCATTAATATTCATGAAATTACAAGTTATAATGTGTGTGCCACATCTTTAAGTGGCAGGACATGTGCTTGTTGAATGGGATGCACACTAGTGGCTAGAATAGAGAGCAGACAGAAAGAGAGAGAGAGATAAGGACTGACCTTCAGTGAATCACTTCCCTCTCTGGACAGACTTGTAGGGAGGAATCATGCGCGGCCAACTGTTCTTACAGAGAAAAGAGGAAACTGGAAAAAACAAGCAGAGCCTGAGAGAAGAGGTGCAGCATATGCAAGGAAAAAAAGCTGCGGGGGGTGGGGGGAGTAAAGGGTGCTAAGATTGAAAGAAGACAAAAGTATCATGTTGTGTAATGGAACCAAACCAGATAGATTTGGGCTAGGGTGGGAGGACAACAGGGCAAGGAAATCTCTGGAACTGGCATCAACACAAGCAGTACCTAGGCACAAATCCCAGATATTATTTAAATGTTTTGAATGCAGAACTTCTGTCTTTAGCATCAACATGATATGGAGTTCAAAGAAGCTCATTAGTTCTGTGACTTCAAAAGCTAATTATATATTAAAATGAAGCAAACATTGATGGGCTCTGCAGCCAGCATAAACATTTTTCTTGAGAACACAGTCCCTGAATGTCGTCAGTAACAGCGAGGAATCTGAATGTGTTGACTTTGTTCAATAAAGTTTTCCTTTTTTCATAAAATTACATAGAGTATTAGATTTTTCAGTAGTTTTCTATTCAACTTCCCTTTACCCAGGTTTTATTTGTCTTTCACATATTTCTGTCATTCAGCAGTATCTAGCAGTCTTATCCTGCTACACTCCTTAGGTTATAAATCATGAATGGCATTTTACCATAGTCTAGATTTATAATGCTCCCACAACAGTTGAGCCACGAGTGGAGATATTTTGGTGAGCCAGTAGTTTGAACCTGTTTCTGCTGGTCTCACTTTGAAACTGATTAGCGTCGGTCAGATGCAGGAGATTGTTTCTGATAATTGCTCATGCGTCATGATTTTGCACAATTATGAAGTCTCTTTTTTAGGAAGCAACATCTAACTACTGTGACAATTTCTGAAAATTTCTTTGTTCATGTTGCACCAGCTTCAGCTACAGTAAAGACTAATTATTAATGTGTTTTTTTCAGCAGACTGTTGTCAACTCCTTTGTTAAAACATTTGGATAAGTAGGGACAGAAACTGAGCTATCCCTCTAAGTTTTTTATACAAGGGCACCTAAACAAATTGAGTGCATATTGGACATATTATTGTATGAGTATGAGTGTATACATTAATCCCACCTAAGGCAGAAGTGTCAAACTTAAGTCCTCGAGGCCTGGTCTGAAACTTTTGGATGCATCCCAACTCCACCACATCTTTAAGTGGCAGGACATCAGGGCTTGTTGAATGGGATCTAGCACTCCTGCTGTTGGATATAATGACAGTTCAAAGGCATAAGAGAGCAGTTCCTGCCTGCATTCTGCTGGGGTTGAAAAATGTAGTCTGATTATGCAGCAAACCACCTGCCAGACCAGAAGAAAGCAAAGTTGAGCTATTTCTATAAGCTATGCTTAACTCTAGAGTTTCCACGCTGCCTTAAAGTGATTAAATTATATTAAGATCTCTGCATATTAATACAGAAATAAGTTGAAGTCACATTTTATGACAGACAGGTTGGAGTGGCAGCCATCTCATTAAGGTAACACTGTTTGCAAGCTACACTTGGTAAGTACTGGAGGTTGGTAACTCAAGCAGATAATCTAAGTAATTACTTGTGTCACATGAAAGAAATAGTCAGAAATTCTGCACAGTAAGCTCACAAAGAGGAAACAAACCAGTTTAATTCTTCTTATTCTGTATTTCTGCTTAAAAACAAATAAATGTTTACAGACATCTTTGACCAATTGAGGAAACGTTTCTTGCCTCCAGCCATTTGTGCTTTGGGCTCCCAAATGACTGGCATTTGCTATATAGTTAGCATGTCATGTTGTCTGTGTTGGGCCTGCAAGATTATTTATAAATTATTTTTACTTTCTACACGTGTGAGAATCCCATCAACATGTCAAGACTGTTGTCAAAGAAAATCTCTTCCTACTATTGTAAATAATGCAGTTACATCTCTCTTCGTTGTATCCTTTTGGATGTCAACCCAGTTTTAGATTCATTATCATGTCAAATTCTGATCGATCCCACAAACAGAACATTTCATAATCAACTCATTTAAATAAGTAAGTAAAAAAAAATAATAACGTGATAAACAAGCACACCACCCTGCTACATCACGGTGCTTTGAGATTCTCATGAGAACAAGCTGTGGGATCAACAAGTGATAATGGCTAAAAAGAGACAAATATCTGCTCCTTCTAACATTAAAGCTAAGGCTGGAAAGATATTAATTTGTAATATTGTATATAGTTTCTTTTCCCTGTAGAATCAAAAATAGATTTTGTTTAATTTCCTGGATAATTGAAAGAGTGGAATTGTTTATGCTATTGTCGCAGTTGGGACCCTGAGCTGATAACAGGCATTGAATGAGGACACACTTAAATAAATTGAAAACAGCAAACAGACAGATGGATGACGAAATAATAATAAAAATACAAAAATATGGATTTCTAGAGAAGGGCTGCATGTTAACTGAGCTCTTTGTGGTTCCACTTTGCATGTTCTCCTCTCATGCTTTGGTTTTCTCAGTGGAAGGTAAGTCTATTTGCATAGCACCTTTCATAGTTGATAATTCAAAATCCTTCACAGTAAAGGACATGAGAGAAAAAAAGACTAATTTAAAAAACAATATTACACTAGTAAATGTTTAAAAAACAATTTAAACACAGAGCTACGACATAATAGAAACAAACATGTGCATGCATTTTTGTTTAGCATGTAGGCGTGTGTGTGTGTGTGTGTTACTCAGCTGGGACTAGTTTACTGTCCACTCTTTATCCTTCTTGTCTTTCTTCAGAGCAAAGGAGTCCTGCAAGGATTAAGCAGGTAAAGTAAATAGATGGATGGCTTTTTAGAGGAAGGTGTTGTTTTTGTGTTCTTTTTTCAAAAGCCACAGTCTCTCTTTCCACATAAAAACTTGATAAAGCAATCCAGCTTTTCAAGATTTTTCACAGTGAAATTTGCATAACTGGAACAAGCCTTTAGACGTTCATAAAAGAAGACACAAAATCAAAGCTGATCTTCTTGTCAGCGGAGCAAGGCTGGAAAACCTTGCAATCAACTCCAAAATAAAATCAAAGCAAATCAAATAAAAAGGAATAATCACAGAATGTGAGACTCTACACGAACCGCAAAGAAGGAGGCAGAGGACTAGTGAGCGTGAGAACCACTATCCAAGACGAGACATCCAAGATCCATAGATACATCAGGGACAAAGCCTCAACAGACAATGTGCTCAGTGAATGTCTCAAACAATGGGAACAGAAGCTGAGGTGCCGGAGGAACCATCATGGGAGGACAAGCCCCTGCATGGGATGTACCACCTGCAAATAACCAAGTGGCTGACATCAGAAAATCCTACCAATGGCTGGAAAAAGCTGGACTGAAGGACAGCACAGAGGCCCTCATCATGGCCGCCCAGGAACAGGCCCTAAACACCAGAGCAATTGAGGCCCAGATCTACCACACCAGACAAGACCCAAGGTGTGGTTGTGCAAGGAGGCCCCTGAGACAGTCCAACACATAACAGCAGGGTGCAAGGTACTGGCAGGAAAGAATACATGGAACGACACAACCAAGTGGCAAGCATAGTGTACAGAAATATCTGTGCAGAATATGGACTGGAACCCCAAGATAATGAATTGACCGAGCTAAGATCTTGTGGGACTTCCAGATCCATACAGACAAAATGGTGAGAACCAACCAGACATAGTGGTGGATAAACAACAGAGGAAAGTTGTGGTGGATGTGGCAATACCAAGTGACTGCAACATCAGGAAAAAGGAGCATGAGAAACTAGAGAAATACCAGGGCCTAAGGGAGGAACTGGAGAGGGCCTGGAAGGTGAAGACCACAGTGGTGCCTGTGGTCATCGGGACCCTCGGTGCAGTCACCCCCAAACTGGAACAGTGGCTACAACAGATCCCAGGAGCAACATCAGACATCTCAGTCCAGAAATGTGCAGTCCTAGGCACAGCCAAGATACTGCGCAGAACCCTCAAGCTCCCAGGCCTCTGGTAGAGGACCCAGCTAAGAGGAAGAAGAATCACCACACACACACTGTGGGTGAGAAGGAATTATATATATATCTATATATATATGCATGCATGTATGCATGGTTGTCTGCCTGGAGTCTCCTATCAACCCAGATACTTGCTTAGGCAAATATAGAAAGTGAATAACTTTTCAAGGTGAGATAACTTCTTTGCCAATTATGTATGCTGTGTGGTGAAAGCTGCTTACAAAGATATATTCTGTTTATGACATTGCCTGGAATACAGGTAATGTATTCCAGATAATGTGAAATGGATCACAGTGTGGGTTATTATTAATTACAGAGTTGCTCAACTGTTGAACCAATGGGTATGGCTCATTTTGAGATGCTTTGTACACAAAATAAGTATTTTGTGTAAATATGTATAAGTATTTTGTGTACAAAGCTCATGCAACTCTATGACATCAGAGCTTACCATATGGACAGATCTCCAATTTAAGTGATTCCAGTTTATTTAGGTAGCATAGCATCCTGTCTACTTTTAAGTTTAGCCATAGAACATTTCTTTTGATAAAGCTTACAGTTAAAACGGCAATGAGTCGAGTGGGTGAGGAATAGTGTGCATCCTGATCCAACAGAGGGGGATGCAGTCCGGAAAGACGGTTCTCCCTCGCTCTGGCGCTCTCATGACTCACTCTAATGAGGTTAGGTTTTCCTGAGCTATCTGCAGCTCTGCTGCTAGGTTGCTGAAGTACAAACTGACCACCTCTCCTCACTTCTTCTTCTACTGGCTTTATCTGCTGTTATTTCAACTGTGAACTTTATGCTTCCTCCCTTTGCTCAGGGTTTCCTTAACATTTCAAATGGTGCTGTCAACAGCTTGTGCTTTAGAGGAAGGATGATTAACCTATAAACAGACTAAATACTACCCTGATTTTATCCATACATCTAATTCTGTGTTTTTGTTAAAGATGTGTTGGCACTATTGGACATTATTTGACAGTAATCTTAAGGGGGCAGATAGATGTGGAAAAGACATGGAACAGAGGATTGGAATTAAACTCAGGATAAATCTGCATAAATGTCTTCAGCCAGTACATGCAGCAGTAATGTTAGCAACACTGAAGGGCTCAATTTTACCATAAGGTCTGGGACTGGTGACTTGTGAAATCCAAAAACCATTTATTTCCTGGAAATGGGTCGGATCAAGGTGGGTCTTTATTCACACCAGAAGCAAACCAGACCTCAAATTGTTTGGAAACAGACTGAGAACATCTCAGAAAGAAAGTTTCTTTCCAGTTGTTTGTCTGAACCAGGGTTTACTTAAGTGTATTCATACCTGCACAAAATGGGAGAACTCTGGTTTGTTTAAAGCGGACCAAACGTGTAACATGTAAAGTGTGAATACACCCTTCAGGAACAGTTATAATAACTGAATGACCCAGTCAGTGTATCCAGACTTCAGGTAAGATTACACACAGAGGGCCAGCAGTGTTCCAACACACCTCTGATAAGAGTTATGCCTGTCAACAGACACAAAATCGTTCATTGTGTGTTTTAATTTCATTCCCATTTCCCCGCTTGGTGCTAACTTAGCCAGTCCTTATACTTCGACAGCTTTTTGAAAATGTTTTGCCAGTTCAGTCTACCAAAAAGATGCCCATCCAAAGTAAACACCAGCAGGAAAGGCTGCCACATTATCATCACTTATTAATGCAAGTGAGTTTAAGCGAGGCGTTCGAAGTAGTTGTATGACTGTGCAAAGGATTGCTGCTACATAAAAGCATCTGCTCCCAAACACAAATGACTGCTGCCTGCAGGAAAATCTTCAGAGCGAACCATTAAACATGTTCTGTGAATGTTGACTTAATGCCAGATGTGGTGATGATTTGATGAAGATCAACTTTTGAACTCTGGGGTAAGTTGAGTGGCTTTTTGCTTTACAGGTGCAGTTGAACATGAGGAGATGATATATTTTTTATAGTTTATTGTAATGTATATATGCTTTTCTTTTACTTTAATGGTTTTTTATAATATATGTTTACTTTAAGGAGAAATTTAATGTTTCACATAACACCCATGATAATCATATTGCTTATCATAGGTTATAATTACGCTCGAGACCAGCTGTAGATTTCAATCCAGATTCCACATAATTTTTAGCAAAAACACTTGAAAACAAAGTTTGTCAATTAAGCTATTCCTTGACGTACACACACACCCACACACGCACACGCACGCACACCCACCCACACACACACACACATAATATCTTTACAGATTTTCAGATACCAATGCAGGCTCTAAAACTGCACTGGTATTGTATCACATATCTGTCTAGATCTTAGCATTACATTTGATACAGTTGTTCATAAAATCCTAATTTACACCATAAAAACATTGCCAGACTAAAACGCTTTGTCAAACCAGAGCATAAATAAACTTGTGCATGTTTTTTCTTTTCAATAGACTAGGTAATTTTATTCTTATCTACACAAATCTCTATAAAAAATATATATAAATTCGGCCGCTGGCGCTCCCCCAGAATGCTGCAGTCAGACAATTGACGAACACCAGGAACATGTACCACATTATACTAGTTCTCAAATTACTGCACCGGCTCCCTGTTTGTCAAATGATATAATCTTAAATCGTGTTGAGGGACATGAAGCAGTTCATGGTCTTGAGCCTAAATACATTACAGGGTAGCTAATGAAGGATGAGCCTTGTAAACACCTCAGGTCATTGGTGTTTCCAGGGCAAGGTCAAAGCAAGTGAAATCGTCCTTTAGTTCCTGCATGAATGTATGTGTAATAAAAAAATAAATCTGCCTTGTCTATGTGAGCAAACAGAACTCGCACACATGCACAAATGTTTGCTCAATTTGCTCCTGCACCTACAAAACTGATTTGAAGAAATGAATTCCCAGATGCATGTTAAATTTTTCCATCCTAAATGCCTCTGACCGTCCTTGAATCAGCTCCGTTTATCCAATCTCTGCTGTCTGCTCTTCCATCAGTGCTAATTACTGTAAATTAGTTTTAATTGAGGATACTGAAGCTTGCCTGATGTTGGCGATTTAGAGTCAATAGCCATGTAATAGCATGCTGTCTTTGTCTGTCATTAATCAAGGTTATTTATGAAGGTGCTGTCCAAAGGATCAGAGGAACACGTGTCATTTAGTGTTAAAATGTGTTTGGAAAGATCTACATTTGCTAATAACCTGCATGTGGAAATATATCTGCAAGAAATCAGTGATAGAGTGAAGAAAACCTGAGAAATCAAGATTTTAGTCTCCAGAGCTTTTAATATTTTGTATGATAGTATTTTTGAAGAAAAAGAAAATGTCAAACCTTAATTGCTTTGAGAAATCTGTGTGACAAGAACGTCTTTGCCACGAGGCTGCAGCCTCTTTCAAATTTCCTCAGTAAGTGAACCAACATCATATTAAGCAATCACTCACCGACATGGAACTGGGCCGACAGCAATTGCATTAGCAATTTTATTTGAATTGGTCCTCTTTAAAGTTTATATGAATTTTTTTCCCTTCCAAAACATAAACGTTTATTGAAGGTCAGTTTTATCTGCAGGTGAAATGCAAAGTGCTTTCACAAATCATGCTCTGGGTTTTCTGAGCATGCCCATCCTGACTCTAGTCTTTCTTTCTCCAAATAACCACACTTTTATTAAAAACAAAAATCACAATAATAAACCCACATGAAAAAGGAAGCAGTGTTACACCATAATCTATTCTATTCAAGAGTTATTACAGGGGCTTGACAACATCTCATGGTACAAGATACTAATAAGCTATATTTCTCAAAGTTAAGTGAACTTCATGAACTGCTAGCCTGGTAAAAACCAGCCTCTTCTTCTACACTTTGCTTCATGCAGAAGATCTGGATCTTTGGCTTTTGGGAAGCAATTTGAAGTTTTAAATTTAACCCAGTCGCTAACGCTTGCCAGTGATGAATGCAGTTGCAGTTCAAAGCGCTTTTATACGGAAGAGGATTAGGGCAACCAAAAAAAAAATAAAAAATTCAGACTTTAAAGTCAGAAATCTGAGATTAAAGTCAGAAAGTCAGAATTTTGACTTTGATCTCAGAATTCTTTTTTTTTTTCTTTGGCCCTCATCCTCTTCCGTACTTTTACATTATAAAAACAAAAAAAAAAGTCACAAAATTTCAATCAGGCACCAATTTGAGAGCAAATATTAAATTTTTATGAGTGCCATCATCCAAAGTGTCGACGATATCATATATGATGGTCAATGTTTAACAGCAACTCTAAAGAGGAACTCAGTGTTTCGGCTGTTTTATAGTTTTCCGGAAGTTGGTTCCAGATTTGTGGTGCATAAAATCAGAAATATTGACATTGAAAATCAATTCACATCGACAATATTTTCTAGGTTATTGTTCCCCTTGTAAGGTCACAGCAAGTGAGTTGTATTTAATCAGAGACAGTGGTGAATTATAAGTGCCAGTGTCATTCCTCATTCCCATATTAATGTCTGTGTATGTACGCATATCAGGGCTGTCAAAATTAACACATTAATCCTGCGTAAATTCACATTTTTTTAATACTTTAATTTTGATTAACACTTGATTAATGTACAGTCTGAATGTGATTTCAGTTTCTGTTTCAGCTGATTCAGGCTAATCTCCCGTTTCTTAAAATGTAATCTCTGACAACAACTCCACTCTCTCTCCTGTCCTCTTGTCCTTCTCTGCGCTCCTGTGCAGCACAGCAGCGCCATGACATTGTGATAAATTTTTTTTTTATTATTATTATTGGGAAAGGTAGAATTTGAGAACTATCAGTACATTTGTATATCATCCACAGGTATAATGGTAATGTTTGTAGTTTGTGAACGTATGAATTTAAACAGAGTAATAAAAATGTGTTTATTCTGAACATCTGGAGTTTGCAACCTCTAACTGACCTTTTATATTAAACAGTTAGAAAAAAATGTATAGTATTGTTTTTACACATTGATTTTCACTGTATGTACTGTGACCTATACCAATGAAGCATGCAAACCAAGAAGACATAGCTTGAATAGTAAAACTGCCAGATCAAATACGCAAAACAGAATCAGTTGGTGAGGATATGGCCGCCTCTGTTTGCCCATGTTTGACTGGGAGATGATGCATTCAGTTTGCCTGCAGGCCATCGGGGAAGAAGCACAGTTTACACAAACATGCCTAAAAACAACTTCTTTCCCACTGATGCAGTTTTTTTTCACACCCTAAACCTTCCACTTTATCTGATACTAAAGAGACAAAAACATTTCATTTCCTTTTGTATTTTATTTATAGAAACGTTTAGCTTGGTGCTCTGACGTGGAGTTGTACCTTAATTAAATTTCTGAGTGTTTGTCTTCTGATCCACATTGTCCATTACAATGCCGCCAGTGACTCTGACTTTAAGCACCAAACTAGCAAAGGCGTTGGAGAGCATGGGCATGAAACCTTGAAAATAAAGAGCAAGAAGGAGAAGGACAAGATGTAGAAGAGAAGAAGACAAGATTTTTAGGAGCCTGGCATTCACTGTAGCTATAAATCTGGTTTTATGGTGAAATAATGGCAGATAATGTAAGTAAAGGTCAGTGCGGATGTCAGAAAGCAGTAGATCAACGGGACAGATGATTGTGGCCGCACAGCGCTTGAGATGAATCTTGGGGACTTGTTTTTCACAGTGAATCCCTCCCTATTTTGCATGTTTGTTTGCTTTGGTGCTTTTATCTTCTTAAGCACCTAGAAATCCTATGTCTAACAAACAGAGAGAACGGATTACCTGTTTGGATTTTACATTAACTGGTCCATGATCAGGTAACACATAACTCAGTATACAGGATGCTCCGTTTGCATGAGGCCCTTTTGGATCTAAAGACCAAATTTTGTGCAATAAAAAACTAAACACCCCACACACATCTATTCATACAACAGTTTGTTGATCATTGGACAATATTGGTCTGAATGTCTTACCCAAAGACTCTAGGACATACAATATCCTAATTCACAGTCACTCTGATCGTGAGCCACTGTCACTATTATCTGTCAGTTCAACTGTAAATGGAAAATATTGATAAATCCAGGATTTGCTGGCATCTTTAAATTGTTTGACACAGGCAAAAATTGTAAAACATTCTGCGGATTAACTAGTGAGGATCTACAGCAAATAGATCCTCACCATCTATTTAGTGAGGATCAGTAAATAGACAGTAAATATTTCAACAGTAAATTGAAAATACAGTACAATTTACTGCATTTCCAATACAGTAAATTGGAAGAAACATCTATCAAAAACAAATCTATTTCAAAGAATAGATGCACTGTTGTACATCACTTACAGAACTTGAAAGATATATTATTTTTGCCTGAAACAAAAGAGATCAGCTAAGAACCTGGGTCTTTGAAAATCTACAGTGGATACTTTTGTGAAAGAATATGGGGAGTTTGAGGAAGTCTGCAGGCTGAAAATCACTGTTTAATGTGCATGACCTTCAAGCCTTCAGGCAGCACTGCATCTGAATCCTTCCTGCCACAGTGATAAAAATAGCCAGATGGGCTCCAGAGTTCCTTGAAAAATCATAGTAATTCCAGACTCTGCAGCTACATTCAGAGATATTGCCTGAACTTGTTTAGAAAGAGGTGGACTTTATATTAGTATAAGTTGTGTACAGAAATACATCAGAGCTCCCTCAGCTCATCACTGGTGAATAAAAAGACACTGAACAAGATTCTAAGTGCAAATTTCAGCCGTTAGTGAAAACATAAGGCAAGGATGAAATTTTAAATGCCAACACCGGCAATGCTGGTTTTGTAGGTAACATTGCTTACGTATAACAGGCAGCTGATGGAAAGTCATTATGTGGTACACCTATTCAATTTAGTTATTTAAAAAATAGGAAATAAGGCCATTCTGAGGCAGCAACTCTTTTAGGCACTGAGACATTGTGGGGATGTCTCAGAACAAACGGTATTTTGTTAGTTTGAACGTGATATTGTTAGTGGTGTCAAACGGGCTCGTCTGAATGTTTCAGAAAATGGAGATCAACTGGGAATTTTGTGCACAGCCGTTTCTTGAAGGTAAACAGACCGGTAAAGAATTGAGAAAATTTCAGGTGAATGGCTGACCTGTGGAGGAAGGAAATGCCTTTTGATGTCAGAGGTCAGAGGTGAATGTATATTTATTTGTATAATGCTTTATCTAGTCCTATGAGCAGAGGTATTCTGTGTGGGTGAACGGACTTCTATGCTCGCGTGAATTTCGATTTTGTCATATGCAATCATCAAAATCTTTAACAAATATTCAAAAACGTCTTCTTTACTTTATAATAAGCTTATAGCAGTTACGTTCAGTGAACAACACCCCTTTACATGGACTGCTCTCCAACAAGAAAAATCAGGCCATTTTAGCTTTGTAGTATTGCCACAGGGCATTATTCATAAAATATTTTTATAAGAATAATGTAAAATACAGAAAATAGTCAATTTTATGCATTTACCACAACAAGAGCCAGTCTAGATTTGTTCTGTCATTTTTTTCTGATTTTCTTAAACTCAGAAACAAAAATTCCTTCCATTGTAGTCAACTTAATGTTCTATATGTGGAGAAGCAGCCTTAAGAAAAACTGATATTTTTCCCTCAGTGTATAACTTGCTCAGTGCTGGATTCATTATTATGCACATTAATTTTTTTTCTGACATGTGTAGTCACAGCAGGCTAAAGGCGAAAAAGTTAAATATATATTGATTCCAGATTTGGCTTAACATTAACCTTTTATGTTTTAATGCGAGCGGTCAAGTCAAGATTATAAAATCGAAAAGAGTATTTTAGCCCAGCATGCTCATTTCAATATTACCTGTTATTATCTGTTCAGAAGTCTGTCTTATCATATAAAACCAGACAAGCTGCCTGTTTACACAACCTTGCCTTCTTAGGAGGCAATATTTACAAGTAAAAATTATCATTTCGATGGGAATAATGTGTGTCGGATAAGCCAACCTACCTTCTGTGGCTGATAAAAGAATAGATTAAAAACATCAAACATTAAGTCAGACACCATCTCCTCTGAGTTCATCAGAATGTTGTTATACAAACATAAGCTGTGTTTATTGATTTGTCGACATATTTATATATAAACTATTGACTGTAAAATATGTGCATTTGTAAAATGAAATATTGTTGATTTTAAAAACTTTCTCACTTTGTTTTTAAAGGTCAAGCTTTAAAAAGTGACACAATGAACCATGAAGACAAAAGATGTAGTAGTCAGCTACTGAAGAATAAATACTTCATGTATTTTTGTAAAGATCTGTGTGTTTTCATTCAGTTTTGTCACTATGCACATCTGAACCACCTTCCACTTGTACAACACATGAGAGCTTTGTGGTCACCAAATTATTCATTATCTCTGCTTTTGTTTGTATAACTGAGGTTCACAAACAGCAGTAATGACCAATAACACTGTAATGATATTTCCACTGTTTGATGAATTCATTTAAGGTCAAGCTGACATTTAAAAGTTTGAAAAAACTAATTGTTAATCATTTCCTCCCACAACAGTATATACAGAATGCTATTGATTAGCCTCAAAACAGAGACAGTTTATTGATTTTGCTATCTGTGAAGCTAAGAAGCCATTATTTTCTTTTTCCATTACTAATGTGACCACTTGAGATTGTCCTATATTATATTGTTTTTTCTCCGTTTTAAATTCTCTGACTGTGTCTTCTTTTTCTTTTATCCTTCCTCTACAGTTTGCATCTGTAAACCTTTGTATTAGCCTCTAGGCTTTTTTCCTTTGTTTATTGAGCTACTCTAACTGAGTCTGCTGTGTGTATAAAGTTTAGGCCTGTGTGTGCAATTGTGTGCATATTTTTTAAGTTAACTCACTGTTGATGTGTGTCATTTGACTTCTCTGTGCAGGTGTGGAGCTGTTTGCTTTGTGGAAAAGTATAACACCATATGTAAGCATTTCCACGTTACTGCTGGGTCCGCGCTGTGCTTCTGTGTCTTTGTGTCCAGATGCCGACACAGAACGTCGGCTTTCATTTGTGCATCTTTGGGTTTTCTTGTATGGGTAGGCATAGGGAATGTGTGTGTACAGTATCTTGGAGGGGTGTATGCACTCTCAGAGAGCATCTTCCCTCAGGTGTCACACTATCATGATAAATGGACTTAGCACCAGCGAGACAAGCACAATACCCCACAGCAATATATTTCCATAACTCCTCACCGCTTTGGAGAAATATATGCCGTTCTTTGATAACACCAGGGCACCATTATAACACATTATAGGATAGACCTTTGGTATAAAATGCTTATAGAGATAGCAGGCTGAGTCTGAAACAGACTTCTGACATATGAAAAAGCAGTTGATTTATGAAGAGTTGGCACAGTAAAAAAGGATTCACACTACAACAACTGGAAAAGACCGCAGTCAGAATCCAGATGTTGATGGAGTTCACATTCACTAAGGACTAAGTTATTAAAGTCACTATGAGACTGACAAAATAAGGAAAGCTTAAAAGTATTCGAGAGAAACTGTTAGATCAACTTAACAGCATGATGTCAAGAGTAAGTTCACAGATGGATGGATTTCTGACACTTGAAACGGATTTCCTCATCGTAATAATCAACCTTTACTGTCATAGTAAAACATAATGACCAAACTCAAGTGAAAACATTGGTTACAAAATGTCAAATGAGGCACTGTATACCAAAGATTCAGCTGTGAGTTTATATGAACACGTTTTTTAAAAAGTCTTGAGGGGAAAATGAAGCCCCATTTTTCCGGGGCCGGAGTGGGACTCATTTTCAGATGGGTAGTTTCATTCCTCAGAGGCTTGTAATTCACTATATTTTTCAAAAATATTTCCAATTCAGTACACTTAAGGATTGCTTCACAAGGTAGATTTATTTCAACATTAGAGCACATCTCAAATAATATTCAAAAACAATATTTTGTTTAAATAAGTGTTCAGAGATTTCCAAACCTCAAAGATGGAGTAAGTGGAATATTAAATATCAAATAACAAAAAAAAGACTGGCACTTTCTTATAACGCTATTACCTCTTCTGCCCTGTAAGGAAATGGATCTGTCACATTTTACAAATATGAGAACATGAGGGGAAATCTCTAACACTATTCTTTACAACATCAATATGTCCGTCCCTGCAATATCAAATATCAAGCCAATTAGTGATCACAGATATTAAATTCTCATGATTTAAGAATAAATAAAGTATTCTTCACAGTGCGTTTGTTCTTCATGGTGTTACTTGCAAATGATCCTATTGTCTTTTATTTTTTTAAAGAAACATGGCCAGCTCTGCAATACTATACTTTGCGACTTTGTTTATTTTAGTATTATTGTCTAAAGATGAGGATTTCTCCTGGCTCTGAAGTCACATTTTAAAATTCTCACAACTTTCAGCATGCACCTTTTCTTTCTGCAAAGGGAAATTAATGCCAATGAATAGATGTAAAACAACGTCAAACCACTGATATTCTGCTTGTCATTGCTCTCTGTTTCGGCTGCACTCTACATGCAGACTTATTAGGCGGACCAGAGTTCACCTTTTGGACCTGATTGTGCATTCATACCATAAGATAATTATCGATGTAAATTTGCTTAAAAATGTCACCTGCTGTCACCTTGATAACCGAGTAACTGGCATAGTAACACTTCAATACTACTTCTTTTGTAAGTCACAATTTGCCACGGTAGTTTTTTGCTTTTACAAATCAGTTGCTTTTAAAAATTCTTCAAACGTGTAGCTAGCTGTTAGGGTTTACCTATGAAAATCTATCATATCAAATCTTGGGTTGTCATGTAGATCCTGTAGATATTGTCTTCTTTTTTCCTCTCTATGGGGTTTTGAAATGACCCTTCATTTGCCTTATTTGAACAGAGCGTACAGCTGTAAAATATAATTTTCATCTATTTCATGGGGGGAGGGAACTTAATCGGGCTTAATTAGTTTGAATAAAACAGTAAACACTAAACATATGATTGGGCATAGTAAAAATCTGTCTGCATGACACTGTAATCAAATGTAATTTCACCTTTGCTGATAATTTTCAGTTCAAGCAAAAAATAAAACTGCAGTAGCTAAAAAATAAAAAAAATAAGAAAGGATTTGCCGTTTTCTGAACACACCGCTGTGAAGTGACAGTGCTGTCTGTATCTGGCCTAAGGTGTTCTATGGAAGAAGTATACTGTTTGCTGCAAGAGAAAATTGCTCCTATTAACATGACAGTCGAGTTCAGTCTTTGTTGTAACTGGGAATGGAGTCCGTAGAAACAAGTGAACTGCTTCCAAGTGTTGATTACTCCTCATTTATTTATCTTGGCAGTGTTTGTAAAGCACAAGCAGATCTAATCAATCGGCAGGTTCATGAAAATGTATAATGACGATGCAGAGAAAGTTGCTTAGCGGATGCAAACTCATTAGCTTACAGATTATGCTGATCAGCCAACATGGGTCTGCCAAGTTTACTAGATATTATTCAAAATCTTCTTTTTTTTTCTCTTTCTTTTTTTTCTCTGAAGACTTTTTGCGGCGCTAGTGGCTCGTATTTTTTTGTGACGGTAGGCAGACAGGAAGGCGGGTGAGGAGAGGGGGGAAAACATGCGGCGAGGGTCTTCAGGACCGGGAGTCGAACCCGTGACGTCCACTTCGAGGATGTGGGGCGTGCTAACCCCCTGCGCCACCACAGCACGCCCCATTCAAGACCTTCTTTTCCACAACTTTATTTTTCTATTTGTAATTAGGAACTTGTAATCCATAGTGATATTGTTTAATACATTTTTATGGTGCTGCTCAAATCTTAAAAAGGTTCCTTTGTGTTTGTGTGTCTTCACTGGGAGTGTGCCTGCAAATGATCATTTTAGCAAGAAGTCCCGGCTGCTTTCTTTTTTGTCTCTCTTGAATATTGGAATATTCCTTTTTCACTAGATAACTGATTATTTTTCCAGTCGGGGCTGTATACAATTTTCCCTTCCACTTACAGTTCAGTAGAAAACTGATTGTAAATCACATTTTCATTCAGTTCATCTGTATCTGTCATGGAAATAACCCTCAGCCTCATATTGAGTACTATAATTAATCAGCTTGCAAACCCTCCTAATATGTTCTAATCAATAAATAAGTAAATAACAGTCTTGCTCAAAAATTTGTGGTGTAAACACATTAGATGAGCACTGTTTTTGTTTTTGCTGTAGGCCACAAGAATCCAGCTTAAGGAAACTGAGGGAAAAATGGGATAAAACAAGAAAAACACAAACATTATTCAGTATTTTTTTAAAGCATGAATGATTTTAATAGCTACATCCTTTGGTTCAGATGACTGATTTTCTTTGAGTGTGATAATTATACTAAACATGTTTTTTTTTTTTTTAAATGACCATAAATAATAATAAATGCATATTTTGTAGATTAGCTTTATTTTATTTTGAATATATGTAAAATAATTAATTGCAGGAGCACAAAAAAAAAATAAAAGAAATACCACCAACAGAGTTGCAGTTGCGCATAATGCACAGAGACCAATTGGACCATTTAAACATTGCCTTACATTTAGGAATTAATCTGGCCAGAGCAGCTTTCTATATTTACTTTCAGCCTGTTTCCTACAGGAAGATAATTGATGATGCTGATGTGTACCAACCCTATCATATTTATTCTGAAAAAGACTTAAGCATCAACAAAAAAATAAAAACAAGTTAATGTATGTTGTGGAAAAAAATACTATTTCCAAGCACTGTTCAGGTGAAATCACTCAATCAGGTTCTTATATTGCGCACAATACAGAGAGCTTGTAGGACAATCAGTAATGAAGCAGGTCTGGATGAAAAGCTCTCAAAGCTCTCAAAGCTCTCAAAGCTCTCCCAGACACCAACAACACATGAGTTTTATACCAATGATAAAGAATTAACAACAAGAGGAGAGACAGTCTGGTTCCGATGCAGCTGTAGTAAAAAACAACTTCCAACCTTCTACATGTAACCCAAACAGTTCTTTTGGTGAGAGTTCATAAGCATTTCATATGACATGACTAGCAGATGTGACCTTATTGTGATTTTTCCATCACAATGTAGAAAAAAAATCTCTGTCCTTAGAATACTTTTCATGTTTGAGGGGAATATTTTTCTTGGAGTGCTGATGAACAGGTATCAGAAACGCCCTTTCTGATTTCTTTCCTCTTGAGGAGCAGCCGGTCTAATGACATATCAGTCTTAGAACCATGAATACATGGACTGTAAAATTGAAGAGAGTGCTGTCACATTTATTTCCCCCGGTTTCTTATTCAGGCTTCAAGCTACCGTGTCCCACTGTAGTTAATTGCAGTTCTAAGCTGACGCGATGCCCTCCCTGTCTATTACCTCGTGGCTGGCTATGTCTGAATTGTCTGTGTTGATGTGAGTCACTCTAGGAGAGAAATTCAATTACCTCCTCTCGCAGCTCCGTCGTGGCCCAGCCCGGCAGAGCTGAAGTATGACTGATATCAGAAGGAGAGGAAAGGGAAGGGGAACAGAGACAGACAAGAGGGGAAATGACAATAACAGAGAGAGAATTAAACACAGGCAAAACAGAGAGATATCTGAAAAGATAGAGAGAGAAGCAGATACATTTTGGAAAGTGGTGAATTTGGAAGATATGGATGGATAGAAAGAACCAAGGCAGTATGTAAAGAGGCATTTTGAAATGTTCCGTCTTCCTCCACCAGAGCCATTTGTCCTTGATGGACGTCTGAAAGAATGGGCATCACATCCTGGAAAGACAATTATTGGAAGTCATTTGGTTTTACGAGACATCGAATAAAATCCCAAGTAAATGGGTCTCCTCATACTACTCTGAGCTCAGGCCTTCTGAAAGACTCATCTCTTAACGTTTGAATCTATTTTCGTTGGACTGAACTTTAAAAGCAGTTTTGATAGTTTATTAATCCCAGTAATGGTCAAAACTTTTAGAGCATGTTAAATGATGCTTGGAGCTTTCTTGAAGGCAAAAAGTTTTTTAAGCAGACAACAAAAAACACCCCAACTATATTTACAAATAATTATGTTCTACTTTCAATTAGATGATGTTTAACTTATTAGCCCGTGCTACGAGTGGCTGCTTGCCAGAGTTTTTCTTTTTCCATATAGGACCATGATAAATAATCCTGCATAAAGCTTTTGATATAATTATTTGCACAAAAGAATTGGCACAATAATTTCTTGCAGAAATAATGAAGTTCTTCTTTTTATACATTATTGGACCTCTACAGTATTTATCCGCACATTAATGAATAGGTGCAGTAGTGGAGAACTTTCCCATTTCACCTCATGCTGAGGTAAAAATTCTGGTTATTTTTCCTTTTTTTTATTTATTATTATTTTTTTTTTTTACAAAAAACAATGCAAAAAATCTGTTAATTTTACTGTACATAGTGATTACAAAAACCATGCAACACGTTGCATTATTCAGGGAGAGAAGTAGAACATTTGTTGGCATATATAGAAAAAGCAAAAAACACACATTATACATATTTTAGCACAAATCCCCTGACATATGTCTAATACTGTGTAATACCAGAGAAACAGCTTACATTGTTACCCCTGTGATGCTACAAAGTACTTCACTTCAGAAAGAAAATCTAAAATTTCATCTGTCCTTGCTGGATGTAAGGAAACCTCTGATGTGAGTCCCACTTGAACAATCGTTTCCCAGTCATAGACTGATTAACAAAACCTAGATGCAATTTCTGCAGCTGTCATTTCCCCTCATTATCATAATTAGCATGAAAATTGTTGCTTTCATTATTACAATATCGTAGTCATTGAATTTGTCTTCCAGACTGTTCCCATTTTAAAGATATCGGCCCAAATGTTTTTGTTATTTTGCAAATTTGCTCTAGTAGGAGTCTATTTCATAAGTGTAGGATTAGGGTTTTATAACACCCATAATGAAGAATGACAAAGCGCTGTACAACACAAACAAAATCAAATAATAAACAGAATGATAAACAAAAAGAAAGTTTAACGTAAAACTAAAAGTTTTTCAATTTAAGGACGTCCACAGTCAGTGAAACTAAATATCAAACTACTCCACAGCTGCAGAGCCACAGACTGAAATGCCCACTACCTGTGGTCAAGCTATGGGCAGATGTGTGTTTGACTAAAGGTTAGAAAGGATCATAAGGAGCCTGGTCATTTTGACCAATCTGTATGTGTGTACAAAAACTCACCAGCAGCTGGGTGCAAATTAAGGAAATATTTCTACCAGGAGCTAGTGTAGAGTGTAAATGTCAGCAGAACATGAGCTTGTTTACTAGATTCAGTCAGGAGTCTGACTGTATGGCTCGGGGATGTAAAAGTGATGATCTGTCCAAACTGGTAAACAGAGCATCGCATTAAACCGAGCATGTTGACACATATGCATACATAACCTTCTCTAGATCTGCATGGGAGAAGCCATAAGAAATAGCTTAGAGATGTTTATGAAGCAAAAGTTACAGAAAAATGAGAACAGTCTAATATCTGATCCAAGAAATGTTGCAAGGAATACAGAAAATCTTTAATTCTAGGTTTTCTACAACAGACTTTGAAGCTGAACAAAATTAATGAGTTGAGTCTCTGTGTTTTTGGTAATTTAAAATTTAAATCAGAGCCAGAGATGCAGCGGGGGAAATAATTTCTTTTATCCACTGTTCAATTTCATGCCTTTCTAAATAATATAAACTCTTAATAAATTATTATTTTATCATATTTATGGTAGGTCTATTTTTACAAGAGATATAAACAAAAACTGAATTAAAAGTCATAAATTAATTAATTTGCCTTTTATGAAGTAAAACAAGTATTTTATTTCCAGGCAAAATTGAACAACTTAGTACTTGGTGGCGACATCTTTGCTGGCTGACACAGACCTCAGATACTTTTTGTTGCTGGCCATATGGTGCCCACACGTCTCCGGACAGATTTTTGTCCACTCCTCTTTACAAATACTCTCCAAATCCTGCAGGGATCCAGCCAGCCAGGCTGCAACACGTTTAAGCTCCCTACAGGGGTTTTCTATAGATTAAGGTCCAGACAGAGGCCTGGTCACCACATCACTTAATTGTGCTTGTTTTTAAGACACCTTTTTCTCCCATTTATTGGTTAAATATTATGGTCATCACTCTTAAATTCTTTATTCTGATAAAATGGAAGAAAAAAATAAAATGATTTACTTGTGAGAAAGCCTGGAAGCAAAGTACAGGGCAGCTAGGTTTTCTACAGCCAGAAAGGAATGGATCAAGGGACACAGATTGTCCAATGGTGAGAAAATTGCAGCACTTTTTTCTCCTATCAGCTCAGCACATCAATTTGGGAGCAAATCCTCTTAAGTTATGGGAGCAGAATGCTGATGCATTCTTGTATATCCCCTGTGCCGTTGTGGACAGTTCTCCTCTTTCAAAGTAGACGATCCATCCAAGCATTCTGTTTAAAATCAGAGCAATGATCCCTATTATCTCCCATGTAGCCTGGAGATAAGACTAGTGTAGCGTACTTTGATCTGGCAGGCTCTTGTTGTCAGTAACTTGCTATCTGTAATGACTCAATTGAGCCCATTTTTTTCCAGTGGCATGATGCTCAGCCATCCTATAGACAAGGCACTGTGCTAACAAGCCATATTTTAGACTTTAAAACAAAACTGTGCTTGAAAGACAGTAACTTTTTTTTTTTTTACTTTTTTTTTTTTGTTTCACCCAGGGCATCTGCAGGCACTTGATGTGAGCAAAAAACCTGCAGACATCCACCCACTCAGCAGCAGGGAGTAGATACTGACCCAGAAGAGGAAGAATTTGGCTGTCCGAAAAAAAAATAAAAAAATGTTTTTGGGAAACTACTGACTGTCTGCAAAACATAAGTCTTAAATGTAGTAGTGAACACAAGACCAAGAACAAAACATTAGCTTAATGGTGAGCATTCAACTTGAGCATTGTTTCTTGTAAAGTAATTTACTAGATCATTGATGAATAACAAAAGCAGGATTGACAAATTATGTAAAGAAGCCGAGAAAAAAAAAGAAGCATAAAAAACAATGAAGTATTTACTGAGAAAAGGATTTGTCCCAAACCTAGCTTAAGCTCTGTGAAGACAAAAGGACAAAACCTAGAAAAATCTAAGCACAGAGAAAGGGAGGAATTTAGCTCAGAGATGGAAAATGAAAGATGGATAAAAACAGAAGAAATATATATTTTTAAAGTGATGAATTTTCTAACTGTTTAGCAATCAGTCAAATGCACTAATGCATAGATTAGATGTCGACTGAACCCCTTTAAAGATATTTACTCCCGTTTCATACAAACACGTCATTTTGCTCTGTTCATCCTACATTTTGGTCCTGGTAAAATAACTAGTTAATGCTTATGTACCTAAACCATAACATAATAGTTTATCTTTATTCTATACTCTTAATAGTTAAGTAAAATAGTTAAATCTTTAGTTTATATCATTCGCTATTTCCACTGACAACAGTCTGATCATTTAGTTATATAGTATAGAATTACTAGTACTACAAATAAAACTAAAACAAGGATCCTACTGATAACCAAGGGGACATTAAGGTACCAAACTGTTCTTGAAGACATGGACTAAGAATAATCCAGTCTGTCAGTACTGATATAAAGTATGTAATCATGTAATCTATGGATATAGAATAATATATTCTTGATTATACGCCTGGTTTTCATTTACACAGGTTATTTTTATAAAAATATTTTAAGTATAACAAGTCATTTTGGAGGGTGCTATATCAACAAAATTGACTTTAATATCACTTATTCTTTTTGATTTCCATGTAAGATGTAAAGGTCATTTTAAGGACTCTAAAATAAGCAAATATGACAATGATAGTAAAATTGTACATCTGTTTATCATTCCTGAAAATTTGTGTGAAACTATGGACTTGATATTTCTTAAAGCAGTAAATATCATTTATAGCCCTGGAAAATTGGCTGTTTGTATTTCTTGTATTTCTTATTTACATGTAGGTGAAAATTGGCAAATCAAAATAATTTATGCTCTATGCAGTAATCAATGAAAAAGTGCCTTTTCATTACATAAATCAAAAGCTTCTTGTATTTGCGGATCAGCTTTTTGCACGATTCCAAATGTGTTTTGATGATTTATCTTTCAGTGATAAGAGGTTTGATCGTTAGTTCCCTCCACAGACTCTCTATTAGATTGATGTTGGTGCTTTGGCATGGCCACTTCAAAAGTTTTTGGTAAAATTTAAATAATATATTTAACCTGAACCTGCCAGGGGAATCAATGACAATTTTGTGACTTAAGAGATCAGTTCTAGTGTGTTTATGAAAAAATGTTTTTCTTCCAGTCATTACCTTTTTCAGTCCAACATCAGCGTGAGGGGAAAAACATAGGCAGTACCTGCGTTACTCTGTACCTATCAAGGAAACCTAGTAAGGAAAGGGCCTTAAAAGTCAAGGTTTATGCTGTCGTTGTATACTTAGTCATATCATTTTCTTTCTTAATCTAAATGTCAATAACTTTTCATCAATTCCCATTAACCATCAATATCAAATGAGATATCCTTTGGCATTAATAGCTGAGAGACTGTTAATATATCTTATGGTTTATGAAAACGTTTACATAAAACATACTACCGTATTTTTCGGACTATAAGCCGCTACTTTTTTCCTAAGCTTTGAACCATGCGGCTTATAACCTGGTGCGGCTTTTCTGTGGCTTTTTCTTCATCCACCAGGGGGCTCTTTAGCAGGAAGTGAATCATTGGAAGTCAGAATTGGAATTCAAAGAAGAAAGTGCTAATTTTCATTTAGAAAAAGCACATGCTAGCAGCAGGCACGACGGTGAAATTTCTTCAAACTTGTATCATGCAGCTTTTAAGTTGAGGGCTATCGATCCGGCAGCACAGGAAGGAAATAGAGCCGCTGCACAAAAGCTCGGCGTGAACGAAACCATGGTTCGGCATTGCAGACGGATGACTGGGTCCTTTAATAAATCTGCTAGATTTATTAGAACGCTGCCCTCTGCTGAAGAAAACCAAGAGCGCCAGAGATACCAGCGGCTTAAAGCCCGGTGCTGCTTATATATGTATGTTTCCTTTTTTTATTTTTTTTTATTGTTGGTGCGGCTTATAGTATGGTGCGCTCTATAGTCCGGAAAATATGGTAGTTTAATATCAAAGTTACAGTATAATACAGAATCAAACACGGTAAAGGCAAAAATATTAATATTGAACAGGTTTCTGCAGTTTGGGGGAGGTTATATTCTAAATGGCCTCTGGTTTATTTAAGGTCATATTGACAAGTGAGGGAGAACTCATTACTGGACAAATACACAACAGTTACATTTCCAGCAGCTGCCAAGGGGATGTTGCCTGACAGTTTTCTCCATATTTCATAGGTCTTTAGCGGTGACTTTAGATAATCAAAATGGCAGACATCCAGCTTGTCAAAAGCTTGTCTTGGAGCAGTGTTTCTCTTGACTAGGCATTTTTATTCATATGCATTATCACTAAGTGCTTTTTGTTGTATGGCCAGGCAATACTAAGGCCCATTTTCACCCTGCTGAGAGAGCAGTTACTGGAGTCAATGCTACATCACAGTTGTCACAATGCCATTTCAGTGTGCATTACTGTGGCATGTCATCAACGCCAACAATCACATATCTGTCAAAAAAAAAAAAAAAAAGAAGAAAGAAAATGGGACAGCAAAAGGTGTGCAATCAAGACAATAAAGTGCTACTTCAACCCATTCTTTCAGGTGGAATAATGAGGATAAAAATATTACAGGCTTTCAGAAAACCATCTGTTGCAGAAAGGTCTGTGCGGCTGGAAGCACAATTTGCCTCCTTTATGTCTTTAAGTGTCAATCTTATCTTATTAGATATGAGAAACACTTCTGCCTATTCTTAATGCATCATATTAGCAGAGAAAATACATGCATGTGTTTACGGAGCTGCCCTGACAGTAAGCAGTGTAAGCCAATGCTGGGGCCTCTCTGATACAAGGACCCAGTGGAAGGACTTTAGAACTGGGGCGATCTGCTCCGTTTTAGTGAGAATGCAAGCATCTACAGCAGTCTGGTAGATTTTTTGTCAAACCCGTAAAGACACTGTTGTAGCAATCAATGCAACTAAAGATAAACACATGTATGAGTTTCTCAAAATCGTGTTGGGACGTTAGTCTTTTTATCCTGGAAATGTTTTAATGCGTATCTGAAGGTTCACATGTAAGGCCCTTTATTGTCGATCACTCAGTTTAGATGCCCGACTATCTTTAGGAAGAGTCCTGCCACTTCCAGCTTCCCTCCATTCACCAGTGATGGAGGTCACTGAGCTCAACGGAAGAATATTTTTCTGTATCATTTCCCAGGTTTGTGCCAACTGAAATTAGCACAGGTGGACTCAATTTCAGTTGTAGAAGCACCTCAAGGAAGAGATGAGGTGAAAACGGCTCAATATTGAGCTTATTGGCAAAGGCTGAGAATACTTGGCCAATGTGATTTCTTGGTTTTCTTCTTTTTTTTTTTTTTTTTTAATTTGTAATACATAAAATGCACAAAACATTTACACTTTGTCATAGTGATGTGTTTGTGTGTTGAAATTTGGAGGAAAGAGATTATCTTAATACAATCTGGACTAAGAATAAAATGAAATATGGAAAAAGTGAAGCGCTGTGAACACATTCTGGATATTGTGAGCATATTTTTTCTGTGGATGAAAAAACTATTTATTTTTATGTTTAGTTTTTAATATATTTTTGTTATTAGATAATTGACATACCTTTTTAATATCACTGTCTATGTTAACTGCATCATATTTAATTATTATCTAACACATACTTAAAATGTGTACATTTTCACCATCACAAATTAAAAAAAAAAGGGTTAAGAAAAGAAAATTAAACAACCTTAGAAGATATGACATCATTTACAATAACCATTCATTGCAACAAATCTCAATTCCTAGAAGAGAAATGCATGTTGATGTATTAGAAAGACCTTTGTTCTGAACACATCCTCACATTCTTCATGCTACTATGTGCAATTGTTACTAATATATTGCATCTTATATTACATGATGTGCTACATGCAGATTTTTTCTCTTCCCGATATTGTCTTCATTATGAAACTAGCTTTGAATCCTTGTCTCAAGTTCAGTGGGATGAGTTGTGTGTGGCAATGAGTCACAGATAAAAGTTCTCACTGTATTATTAAAGTCCAGTTCTGTCTATATTGATTGATCCTGATGCCCTTGAGAAAAGCTGGCTGTTTAGTGGTGTGACGGGAACACCGAGTCATAAACACAGCAACAGGATGTCAATGAGCCATAAACGCTTTTATGTAAAAAAAACCAAACACAATAAATAAAAACCCTCTCCCTTGTGGTGTTGACATTTGTTTTACATCACATAAACATGAAGGTGAATTGACGAGACATTTTAGCATACGCATTTTCAATCATCAAGTTTGGCTTGGATAATAACTTTACAGAAGCAGGGAATTAAAAAGAAAACAATGTTTTCCTGTGAGATTATAATTTAGTCTGGGAGGGAAGAAAAAAAGCAAAACAATGATAAAACAAGAATTTTTGAAGCTATGCCATGTTCACTGGATTCTCTTTAAAGTCAAATTTGCACAAGATTTTAAGTTTAATTTTGATGTCCTTAAAAAAATAAACTTAGGTCTGGAGAAAATCTGTAAGGTCAGCCATCACTACTCATCATGTATCAACGCTTCCAAAGATTTGTTCATTTACAAGTTTTATGTTCTAAGTCTCAAGGCCAGTCTTTTCAGCATTCTATATTGTAGTGGAGTCACCAAGAAAATAGCCAATGATAACAGGAATATGATTAGGGGTTATGAGTGAAAAAATCCCAACAGAAAAATGCTAAAATAAGTATAAGTATGTTAGTGAATATGCTTTGAAAAGTGTCCAATAGTATATAGTAGTTTGCAGGAATTTGTTAATAGATGAGAGAAGGAACAGGTGAAGAGAGAAAACAACTTCTTGCTTACAAAGAGGTGAAGAACACTGTCTTACTTTAAGTCAAATACTTAGTTATGTGGTATACTGACAAAAAGCAACCGAAAACACTTTGTGTTAGCATCCTGAGATTGATTACATAATGGATAATTGCTTGTGGTATCAAGTTTATGGAGAGGTGATCTATCTCAAAGTGAGTTATTTTCACTGCGAGTTGCCATTACTTTAAATTAGAGGACTCAGGGCCACTCAGGTGAGGGATAGTGGCAACACTAGGAAACGATTCAGTGACAGATCACTTGGGTGTATCTGGGTTTAGGTTTTGGTAAGGACAACAATCTCGGATCCCTTTCTCAAGGAGGCCTGTTACATAATGTGAACAAAGAAATGGGCCAACAACACTTGCATTTAACAGTTATTTAAAACATTTAAAGCATAGCATTTCTACGTAAAGGACGCAGCATTATGACAATACTCTTATGCTTTCATGTTTTCTTTCTCTCACTTTAGTTTTGTTCAGGCAGTTTCTTCACCTCCAGCCATGGTGACCCAAACACAGGCCGACATGAATGATTGATATGGTCATCTGACTTCCTCTCTACCACTAAGAGCTTGAAGCAATAAGCTCAGTGTGCCTCAGTAGCAAGGAAGTAGGTAAAACTATGCCATGAAAAGAATGCCTGCAGCCTCACATAGATTGTAGTATTTGCTGTAACTGTACAGATGTACAATCAAAATTAAAAGTCCACATGTATAATGTCATATAAAACACCAGGGCATTAGGATATCCATCATAACTGGGACTTAAAGTTATTACATTACTTCTCGGCTCAGTGAGTCAGTAGTTCTTAGAAACCAGGTAGGTTTTTCTGGTTGTTAGCACTGGGTGCACTACTTGTGCAGTTTGAAACATGCAAATTTGACAAACTGTTTACTGTTGAGGTATGCACAAATGAAACAAAAACTGTAATAAATAATTAAAAACAATTATTTTATTATATATTACCTGTGCTAGGATAGAACTTAATCTTGTCCAGAGGACCCCACAGCGCTTCACTCGTTCTTGCACACATCAACATGCTGATGGTGATAAGCTGCATTGTAGCAAACAGCTGCCCTGCGACAGAATGACAGAAGTGAGGCTGCCATACAATCGGCGCTACTGGGTCCTCTGACCACCACCAGCAGGGAAACTTGTGGGATGAACAATTCACCTTGAAAGTCCCTCAAAGCTGCCATCTTCTTGATCACATAAGACCAACACTGACTTTACTTTAGGTTTAGACAAAACAAAACAAAAAAAAACACACACACAAACCTGTACTTATGTTGGGTCTGGTGTCTCGCCAGAATGTGGCGCTAGTGTGAGGGATGTTTTGGCTTATATAACCTTTGTCAGCAACAATGGTGCCTCACTATGAATGATGGAACATGCGGTTCACAATGAAAGTCCAACAGGGGGAATCAATTTATGTGAAATTCTCACCAGGTGAATAATTCTCACAGACAGAGCAAAGAAGAATACGAGAAAGCCACATCAAAACCTTACAGTAATGTCCGATAAAGATGAAAACATCAATAAAGTGTCTATTACAATAGACACTAGTAATACACAAAACAAAGCAGGAACAGAGACAATGTAGCCAAAACGGTGGGACTCCAACCAGAGCACCTGTGTCTACTGCTGTAATCACTGCTTGGAAAAAGATGGCACAAACACCCAGACAATCTATCACTGCATTTATCCAGCAGCATAATGAAATCCAAACTGAGTTGATGTCATTACAATATCCATCTAGAAATGAGCTTTCAGACTAACTGCATTTTAACACCCTGTGGGTGTATTAGCCCTTGTTAGATCACACTATGAAGTTTTTAACCACCAAGAGAATTTTACCAGAAACACTAACAATAGCAGTGCTACTTAATGGATTCACAACATAAACATGTCTTGTTATGGGAATTTACATAAATTTGTTTATTTTTAAATTAAATTCAACAGCCGATGTTGCTCATTATACACTAAAATCTTTTAATATAACTCTATTGCTCCCAGTAATCTTAATTTAGCTCAACAATGTTTTAGCAATGCTTGCAAAATTATACCAGACATTGCATGCAATATATGGTACTAAAATTTAATGATATGCACTTAACAGTCAGGATGTTATCGAAACCTTTCTGGGCTGCAGTCACATGCAAACCACACAGGTAATTTAATTGTAAAGAAATAATGTGGGCAATTTGCAAATGACGGACCTGCTTGCTGAGTGCACTCCTGGCTGGAAACAGATACTGAACTAGTATGTCCTGATTAACAAAAGAAATTATGAGTGTTTTTTTTTTCTCCCTAGCTCATTTGTCCATGTGCTCATTGTGCTCTTACATTGAGACAGTGTGTGTGCATGTCTGCATGTAAATTACACTTTTAGATTTGTGTAATGGGAGAAATTTGCTTTACCCCAACAAGATTTGCACTTGCAGTAAATGGATGAGGAGAAAGAACTCCTTAATGGATCCCACTAATGTTCCAGTTGCATGTCATTAGAGACTGTGATAGACAACACATATTTACAGGAAATAGTAGAGTAATTAAGGGAAGTATATTGTAAAAAGCGGACTGGTTTTAACGCGACATTATATTTGACTGTCTTGAAGCCTATTAGCTAGTCACAATACTATCATGTGAAACCCTCTGTGTGCCTGTGAGTTGGATAATCGCATAATTAAATGGATATGAGTCATCATAGACAATTAGAGTGCGGATCTTTTCTCAGTGATTCTTCTTCTGTTTTGCATAATTTTGTTGTTTTTTTTTTTTAATCTAAGGTTAGTATCTGTCTGAACTTGATTTACACACTTTGGGGCTTTTGGGTGATTCACAAAGCAGCTTTGCACAGCTCTTTACTTTGTCTATGTACTGGATTTCCAAAGCACATAACACCAAAATAAATTCAAGACTCAGCCCACTCATTAACATCCAGCAGATTGAAAAGATTAGCTACGGTAATTTTGTCCCATCAGGTTGCAGTTGTTTGTTTTTCCAGTTTCAATGTGATTTCTTGGAAATTAGTATTTTAATTAAAAGCAGAACCCTGACCTGACAAGATATTTCTCAAAACTTTGTTAACATTTGAGTAGTCAGATCACACTGGAGTGATGTTTCTAAAACAAACGGTAATACAGCAACTATTAAAACAGTGTGGAATGACCAACACTTAACTAATTCTTTCAGATATCAAAAGCAATGATCGAAGATAAAAATGTAACATTTACAAGTACTTATGTAGGCATAAAAGACATGTGATTGACTTCGTTAAGTCAACAAACATTTACTACATGAAAAAAAAAAAGTGATTTTGAAAGTGAACTAGGGAAGTGAATGTCTGTGTACCAAGGCCTGCTTATTTCCACACTGTTTCTTTGTCACCTGCAATGTGCAACATTGTCCTTTCAGAGTTGGTTCATTTCAGTTGTTTGTTAATCTTTGCATGTAAAGTGTGTCTGTGAACATAAACCTAGCATAAGATTTGGTTTCTGTATTGTAAAAAATATAATTGATTTTAAATGCAATTTACACTTTTTCTTTTTTTTCTGTGACATCCTTGAAGCACTGCAGCAGGTCATTTTTCTTTTATCTTTTCAATCCTCTGAGCCTCATCAGCAGATAAGTTGCCATCACAATCTGCACTGAACAAAAAGAGCTGCTCTGTGAGAGTGCAAAGCTATCTTTTCTCAATATTCACACATATAATTAGACTAAAAAACAGTCTAAATGTCTAATTTTATTGTGGCTCTAGTGAAGCACCAGAAAGAGACACTTATTTGCTCGGTAGAGCTATTTTGCAAACAGATCTGTCTTTTCTTCTCGCTTTGGAATTTGGACACTCAAATTCAGGTTTCCACATATTTAGCACTTGAAATGGCTTTGAAAATTTACTCGTCAGTCTTTTTTTTTAAATTCAACTCTAAATTGTCAGTATTGGACTAATTTCTTGTTTTCCTAGCTATAATCTCTTATAATCTCCCTGCAATGCTTTTGTCAGTTCTTTTTTTTCCTGGTCTCATTGTCAGCATTTTCCCTCTTCCCATTGCTACAGTTCCCATGTTTCCGTCCTCCTAAATATTACCTTACAGTGATGCCAGAGTATTTGCCAGGCATTGTGTTTTCTGTTGGCATATGGTGAGCTGTCTTTACTGTACCAAAGTCATCAGTATTTGTATCGGCCCGTCAATCCTGAAAGACCTAACCAGATGGTTTCCTATGACGAACTGCTGATGAAGGTGTTCTTCCTGAAGGCTGCATATGTATTTTAACAGTTTATTGACTGGCTATATTTGTTTGCAATTATATGTCCAACATTTCTTTCAAAACCCGTGGCACAAGTTATGTTTATTCGTAACATTCTTATTACTCAGATATTTCCTAAACAAGTTATGGCTAGGTAAAAGTAAGTAAATAAGCAAGCTTTTCAAAAGTCCAGGGGGAAGTCTGTTCATGACAAATGGCCTCCCTTATTGCTTTTGTTGTACAGGCCACAGAACAGCAGTGGTGAGACACGTCAGTGGTCAGTGATGGATAATATGGCCTTCTGTGATGTTTCAAGTCAAACTCTGGCAGTTCTTCACAGCTCTTGGCAGCTCAGCCTCTTCTCTTGCTGTTGGTGTCCACAATATGTTTTTGAAACAAGCAGTGATTTGTTGCTTATAGGTCAAGAAATATGTTGGCCTAAATGACCCACACAAACAAGGAAAAATAATAAAAATGAGCCGTAAACAAAATAAATCTGACATAGTGGGAATCAAACTGAAGCTTATTTTACTGAGCCAAAAGTAAACCCAGAGTAAGAACTTGTTTGCACTATTAATCTCAGTGTGTGTACATTTTTAAGACATTTTTTAAAAATGCATTCATGTTTATTGAGACACTTGCTACAAAATAAAAATATGAAACCACTCACCTATGAGGATTCTGTCACAGTACTCCCCACAGAGAAGGTTTTGAGTCATTGCAACACCATCTTGTGAACTCTATGAGAGCAGATGGCTTCTCCTCATGAAGCTCCGATGTTAGCACAGTAATCTGACTGAACAATGAAAAGGCTGTTGGATTAACAATTAACTCCATTCAAGTGGAATAACAACACAGGTACTCAGTGCTGAGCTGGACTTTTCCTCTTAATGTCAGTTAGTTGGCAAAACAAACAACGCCTTAAGCAGAGAATAAAGTGGTATTTCAAGAAGTAGAAAACAAAAGCCATCGATGTTGTTTGCTGAAACCACATTAGTGACCAAGAACAATTAAGTTAGCATATGCAGACCGGCTCATTGGACTCTAATGGTTGGCTGGTTGGCCATCTGACAAATTGGCTGCCATGGCTGTTATGAGGACCCTGGGCAGAGGTGATTGGGTCCCAGTATCCATAGCAGCTGTGGTCAAGAGTTACCATGAGGGGCCAGATGGGGCAGCAGCAGGGGCCGATAGCTGCCGTCATCAGTAATAGATCATAGTTAAACAAGAATAGAGATTGTTTGAGTAAAAATTATGCTCTGGCAGACTGTTTGTGAAGCAAATTAAATATAAAATGTTCTAATATATTAACAACTAAAGGACCCCTGCTCCTCAGCATAACATCATACAGCTTGTAGTGATTAGTCCAATGGCTGTAAAACTTTCTATAGCAAACACTAACTCAGTATACACCAAAGTTTTCCAAATATCAACCCCTTGACACAAATATTATTGTGCAACTTGAACTATCAGACTCTTTCAGTTTGGTGTACAATAAAAAGAGAACCATCTTATCCATTGGCACTTGTACAATAATCTTTTTTAGTGTTGTGTCCCTTTGTTATTCAGACACAGACATTTTTAAATTTGCAGTTGGAAATATTACAGGAAAGACAAAGAAAGGAACTAATTTCAACAACCCCATCCTAGAGTCTAGTTTAACTAAAAACCAGGTGATATGGTAATAAACCATTTATTCGTACTTCTAATCACTTAAATGCATTTTTTTTCTTTATCACATTCAATGTTGTACAACTTCCTTGAGTGAAAATGTTGTTAAAGTGTTTGAAAATAAAATTTGCAGGCTGACATGCAGCAGGTCAGTTACTGTTTTCAAGGTACACCACGATGTGAAGTCACAGATTCAAAACCATGAAATTTCCATCATACAGTCCTGTGGTACAAGCAATCTTTTCATGTCTGGTCAGAAATAAAGCAAAGGTAAAGTTTATGCTATCTTGAAATTAATGAGCATTCAAGAGTGCCTGGCATTAATGAAACCAATATCAACATGTGCAAGCCATAACTTGTCGGTAAGCGTGTTCTGGAGTGGTTGTATAAGGAATTGATTAATATCAAGTGAAAGTACCGAATACCTCCGTTACTTAACCTGAGCAGTTCTTTACTCAATATCCATTTTGTATATGCGCGTTCATACTTGTGGTTTCTGTTGTTTTTGTGTTCATACAATTTATCTATATAATGTCTACGTCTTGGTACCTGAAACACAATAAAAACTCCCAATGTTTTACATTACGTCAAGAAAATGACTTGGTTAAAACATGTTCTTCATTCAGACAAGTTACTCTGAATGATTATCCACAAGATTTACTCAAGAGTAGTAATATCTCATAGTAAAATTACTCAAGTAAAAAGAGAACATAGTAAAACTACTCCACAAAGTTATGCAAGTAAAAGTAAGAACTGAGTAAAAGTAAATAGTTATTATGCACTTCAAGACACTTTGAATTTGAACGTGGATTTGATTTGGAACTTCCTTTGTTCTTGGTCATTTTTATGAAAAAAAAAAACCAACAACTATAGATCAATATTCAGCGCTATATAAAAATATTACACGTTTCTATCCCAAATTTTATGACAATAACAAGAGTAACAATGATTATTTTTTTCATACTTACAGCAGTGGTGATACATGCTTTTACTTT